>NC_079394.1:283332-401322 GCF_029220125.1 Pseudoliparis swirei
TATATATATATATACCCACAAGATACATATATATATATATACTCACAGATATATATATATAAATATACCACAAGATATATATATATACCTACAAGATATATATATATATATACCCAGACAAGATATATATATATATACATACCTACAAGATACATATATACACCCACAAGATATATATATATATATATATACCTACAAGATATATATATATATATATATACCTACAAGATATATATACATATACATACCTACAAGATACATATACCCACAAGATACATATATACCCACAAGATACATATATACATACCCACAAGATACATATATAAATATACCCACAAGATACATATATACATACCCACAAGATACATACATATACCCACAAGATACATACATATACACCCGCTGCAAGATACACACATACCCACAAGATACATATACATACATATAACCCACAAGATACATACATACATACACAAGGATACATACATATACATACCTAAGATACATATACATATACAGCAAGATACACAAGTATACCTAATAAGATACAGTCCAAGATATGACACATATACATAATACATTACGTTTATTTAGCAGACGCTTTTGTCCAAAGCTACTTACAATATGCATTTCAACCTAGAGTACAACTAAGAACAACAAGAATACAGGAAGTATTTCAACCTAGCCAAACTACTAAAGTACCATAATAAGATATATTTAAGAGCACTGAAGTGCAAATTGTGTTTTGAATTCAGATATAGTCGGAAAAGGTGTGTTTTGCCCATGAAGCTACAGAGACTTCCTGCTGTCCTGATGTTGCGGGGAGCTGGTTCCACCAACTGCGGGAGCCAGGACAGCAACAGTCTGACGAGTGGTTAGCTCGAGGCAGGAGTGTCACCAGACGTAGATGGCTGCTTTTGCTACAGCCCCGGATTTTGCAGTAGTTTTTGCCATTTATTCTTTCTTATTGCGACTATTTTGCACAAAAACGCTAGCAAGCTGTGTTAACGTATTTAATAGACGCAATACTCTGAGATTGATCGGCAGTTGCTCGCCAATTGTAGAGTTTTTCAACTTATCGACGCCCCACCAGAACAGAAGCGAAACCATTCCGTCCATTTTGCGGCGCGATTCAATGCAAACGTCGACGGAGGGAAGCGAGCTACGGTTGGTTAGGCTGACGCCGAGCCAATCGAATTTCTGGCATCACCCACCATTTCGGCAAATGTACAGTCTGGACAATAAGCCAGCGAACCCAGGCTCGTATTCACCTCCACCGAAACTAAGGACAACTGCATCATCTGCTCACGGGAGATGGATGTCGGAGGAGGTTACCACCAAGCACGAGCCGGTAGGATTTTCCGCTCACCGCCGACAGAACAAAGACTCTCTGGTAAAGACCGGAGGGGGTATGTCTCATGATAAATGATTCTTGTGCAACCAAAGCCATGTACATACTGCTTGTTTGTTCTCTCGACCTGGAGTATCAATGTCGCGTTTACTCATTCTGGCTATCATGGAGTTTACAGCAGTCACCGAATTGCTGTACATTCCTACCAAGCTAATACTGACATAGCGCTGAAGGAATCCCCACGGGCGACCAGGCCGGCAGGAGTCGGCACACCCCGAGGCTGGTCATTGTATGGGACTCTAACAAAGCAACCCAGCGAAAGTTCTCCCAAGTTCTACCACCATACAAGCAACACGCGGGGGAGAGCCGGATTCCCACCCACCGCTTACGCACTCCTTCTGGGATGGATACAAAGCCTCCTCCGCCCAATTGCTCGGGCAAATCGACCACCGCCTCCATCCAACTACCTCGCCTACAGGCAGAAGCTGAAGCAGCAAAACTAACGCTGTGAAGCGAAGTGCACCGGCTTCGACCAATCGGAGTTCTTATGCTATGGTGACTGTTTTGAACGTGTTGGACTGGATATAGTTCAGGGTCGCGCTGGACAACAACGCTAGTGGTACGCGCCTCGTCACCGGTTCATCAAGAAATGCATAGATGATTTGTTCTACCAAGTCGGTTCGGATTATCCTAACCAGAAACCGTGGATGGGGATGCGTCGCGGCTGCACTGGTGACGTAATAACGCCTTGACCGGAATATGGCGAATACAAAAGAGCCCGCCACGACTTCAAGACCACTGCTCACAAGGAGTTCAGGAAACAAGGTGGAGGAGAAGCCAGACGCGACGCAGAGGTAAGGGCTATGACAATCACGGGACTTGAGGAGAACCAGCGTGAAGAGAACTCCCACTCCCAGGCTAGCCAAACACATCTCTTGTTCGTTCCGACGTGAGAGTCTGTCAAGGCAGCGTCACTGAGGAGACCAGCCTGACCATCTCAGAGGCTGACGGGCGAGAGTTTTCCAAGCGGTGACATCCGGAAGGCAGGTCCCACCACATCCCGGCGCCTCAGAGGCAGACCAGTTATAGATCTTCGTAGGTCTCAACCTTCCCTGTCCCAGGCTGTTGTTCCTGAGAGCTTCAAGATGTCCACCATTGTGCCTGTCCCCAACACCCTGCTGCAACCTGTGCCCAAATGACTGAGACCGAGCTTCCCCACCTCGATTGCTGCAATGCTTCCGAGAGGCTGGGTCAAGGATCATTTGTTCCATGCTGCTCAGCTGGACCCAAGGCACGGTATCGCCAAAACAGATCCACCGACGACGCACTGGGTTATGGCACTTCACACCGCCCCCTTCCTACCTGGAGGGGAGGAACTACAGTGCGAATGTTGGTTAGACTACAGTCAGCGTCAACACTATTGTTCTCGCCAAGCTCGTACACCAAGCTCAGAGGTCTAGGCCTGCACTCTACCATGTGCAGCTGGATATTGACTTCCTGTCGGGTCACGCCAGGTGGTGAGGATGGGCGGTACCACCTCAAATAAGCCTGCTTGACCAAGAGCCCCTCAGGGATGCGTGTTGAGCCCTCTCCTACTCCTGTACCTTACGACTGCACGCCATGCACAGCTCCAACGTCATCATCAAGTGCTGCAGCGACCTACACAACAGCAAGGGGCTGATCACCGATGACAACGTGAGAGACAGCACTATACAGGAGGAGGTTGGATCAACTGGTACAGTGGTGAAGCAGGAGGAACAGCCCCGCTTCTCAGCATCAAGAAGACCAAGGAGCTGATCGGACTACAGGAAGCGGAGAGGGAGACACACCCCATCTCCATGAGACGGAGTTGCAGCAGAGAGGGTCAGCAGCTTCCAAGTTCCTCGGCGTAAGCATCTCCCAGGACCTCACATGGACCACGACCACCTCTTGGTGGTGAAAAGGACCAACAACGCACCTGTATTTCCTTAGGGCGACTGAGGAAATTCCAACACTGGCCCCCTGTATCCTCACAGAACATTCTACACCAGTACCATCGAGAGTGTTCTGACAGGTTGCATCACCGTCTGGTGCAGGGAACTGCACCGCTTCTGGGCGTAGGCATCACAGAGGGTGGAAAGTCGGCTGGTAAGCATGGGTTGAGGTGAGCTTCCCTCCATCCTGGACATATACACCATGTGCGTGGCCAGGGCCAAGCAAGATGATGAAAGACAATAACCACCCGGCCCTGGCTAACTGTTCACCTTCTACCGTCTAGGCAGCGATACCGCGGTATCAGAGTGCCTGGAAACAAACAGATTGAGGGACAGCTTCTTCCAGTCAGGCCATCAGGGCTGCTGAACAAGGACTGAGACTTTATAGTAACAATTTACACACCAGAACATATTCTGTGAATATCTATGGCACATGGTGTATATTTTATTACATTGTTTATATATATATATATATATTGTATGTATATACATATATATATATATATAGTCTCAAAAAGTGTATATTTTATTACATTTGTTTACTATATATATATACGCGATCATACTATTCTATTACATTGTTTTATATATATATTGTTAATACTTTCTTCTTTTTTGTGTGGATATTGTATAGCTTTATTCCTCATTCTTATTCCTTTTTTTAGTCTGTTACTGCCAATGACCAAGTGTTTTGGCACATAAGAATTTTACCTGAACCGATTATACTTGTATGTGGGATGTGACAATAAAAACTTGAAACTGAAACTGAAACAAGACGATTATTGCTGGCTTATAAAGTGAACGGCTGCACGTGTGACCACATCCCGGGGATGTGGTAGACGGGCCCGATCTGCTCAGAGCACGGCACCAAGAACCAGTGGTTTTAAGCGATGCGCCCCTAATTGGTAACCATGGGGCAGGATCATGAGCGGAGGGTGTGGGGGAACCGAGAGGCTGAAGACCAGCCCAGCTGTATCTCTGGATGAGCTGCAGGGGTCGGATGTCTTAGCGGCAGACCAGCCAGAGGAGCCAGTAGAAGTCAAGCCTGACCAGAAATCGGACCAGAGCCTGATCAGAACTTGACTAGAACCTGGACCAGGAGCCTGATCAGGAACTTGGACCAGAGCCTGGACCAGAGTCGACCAGGAACCTGACCAGAGCCCAGCCATTGAGTAAGAAGAGGCCAGAGTTCTCCTGATGCCAGCATGGACCTACAGGAACGCTATTGTCACAGCAGTGATGTTGGTCAGGTTGATCATTCAGGTCACCCGAGGTCTTGCAGTCGGGCGGGGCCAACAAAGAGCTGGTGAAGGTGGTAGGCCAGGCCGCGGTGAGCCTCTCCTGAAGGAACAGTAGCCTGAACCCTGTCAGGGTTGGATCTTCAGGTGGTGAGAGCAGACATCCACTGAGAGATGTCAGCCAGACAGGCAGAGATTCGCGCCGACACCCGTGGTTTCAGACGGTGGAAATGAGAAGATCAGCATATGGTAGGAGGTTGGCAACGAATGGGACAGAGCGAGACTAGTGTACAGAGAGAAGAGGGGACCTGGTGGGACGGGAGCCTTTGAGGGACCCTATAGTGAGAGGGAAAAGAGAGGGACCCAGGACGGAGCCTGAGGGACCCCTAGTGAGAGGGAAGAGAGGGACCCGGTGACGGAGCCTTGAGGGAATTCTAAGTAGTGAGAGAAGAGGAGGGACCCAGACGGAGCCTGAGGACCCCTAGTAGTGAGAGAAGAGGAGGGGACTTGGTGACTGGAGCCTTGAGGACCCCAGTGAGAGGAAGAGGAGGGGACCTATGATTTGAGCCTTTTGAGGGACCCCTAGTAGTGAGAGGAAGAGGAGGGGAATTTGCGGACGGAGCCTTGAGGGGACCCCAGAAAGTGAGGAGGAAGAGGAGGGGACCCAGACGGAGCCTTGAGGACCCCATAGTGAGAGGGAAGAGGAGGGGACCCAGGACGGAGCCTTGAGGAACTCTATAAAGGGAGAGGAAGAGGAGGGGGACCTGACGGGCCTTGAGGGAATCTCACAGTGAGAGGAAGAGGAGGAATCGAGACTGAGCCTGAGGACCCCAGTAGTGAGAGAAGAGGAGGGACCAGACGGAGCCTGAGAACCCCACAGTGAGAGGAAGAGGAGGGACCCAGGACGGAGCTCTTGAGGGACCCTAAGAAAGGAGAGGAAGAGGAGGGGACCTGCGATTTGTTTTGAGGACCCCAGAAAGTGAGAGGGGCAGGAGGGACCCAGGACGGAGCCTTGAGGAACCCTGCAGTGAGGAAGAGAGGGACCCAGACGAGCCTGAGGACCCCGGCAGTGAGAGGGAGGCAGGAGGGACCCAGGACGGAGCCTGAGGGACCCAGTGAGGAAGAGAGGGGACCCAGGACGGAGCCTGAGGGACCCCAGCAGTGAGAGGGAGGAGGAGGGGGAATCGTGACGGAGCCTTGAGGACCCCTAAGCAGTGAGAGGAAGAGGAGGGACCTGGCAGGACCTGGAGCCTGAGGACCCCATAGTGAGAGGAAGAGGAGGGACCCAGGACGGAGCCTTGAGGGACCCCAGTAGTGAGAGGAAGAGAGGGACCCAGGACGGAGCCTTGAGGAAACCTCATAGTGAGAAGAGGAGGGGACCCAGGACGAGCCTGAGGGACCCTATAGTGAGAGGAAGAGGAGGGGGACCCAGACGGAGCCTTGAGGGACCCCTATAGTGAGAGAAGAGGAGGGACCAGGACGAGCCTGGCGACTCAGTAGTGAGGAGGAAGAGGAGGGACTTGTGACGGAGCTTGAGGAACCCCTCAGCAGTGAGAGGGAAGAGGAGGGGAATGAGACGGGAGCCTGAGGGACTCCCAGTGAGGGGAAGAGAGGGGACCCAGGACGGAGCCTTGAGGAACCCTTGTAGTGGAGAGGTGGCAGGAGGGGAATGGTGGGACGGAGCTTCTGAGGGACCTCATAGTGAGAGGTAAGAGAGGGACTCAGACGGAGCTCTTTGAGGGACCCGGCAGGAGAGGAAGAGAGGGGAATTTGTGACGATTTTGAGGACCTTTGGCAGTGAGAGGAAGAGGAGGGGACCTGGTGGATGGAGCCTGAGGAATTTCGGTAGTGAGAGGGAAGAGGAGGGACCCAGGACGGATTTTGAGAACCCTCAGTAGTAGAGAAGAGGAGGGGACCCAGGACGGAGCCTTGAGGGACCCCATAGTGAGGTGAAGAGGAGGGACCCAGGACTTTCCTTGAGGGACCCCATAGTGAGGGAAAGAGGAGGAATTATGACGGAGCCCTCTGAGGGACCCCAGTAGTGAGAGGAAGAGGACTAGACACAGATCCTCTCCACGTGCTATCTCGCAGGTGGCCGATAAGGCAGGAAGAGAATAAAGCGAGTCCAGTGCCTAAGATCCCAGGTCCTGAAGAGAGATCAGATCTGGTGGTTCACGTCAAATGCTGCAGAAAGCACCGCTGATAAGACAGAGGAGAGAGAGGCTGCTCTAGCAGAGGCAAGGATGGGCGACAGAGGAGAGAGGATGTTTTGTGCAGAGTGAAGGATACACAGAGGAGAGAGAGGCTGTTTACAGAGTGAAGGATGTATGGACAGAGGAGAGAGGGATGCTCGAGCAGAGTGAAGGATAAGACAGAGGAGAGCGGTTTTAGCAGAGGAAGGATAAGGACAGAGAGAGAGGAGGCTCAGCAGAGTGAAGGATAAGGACAGAGGAGAGATGCCCAGTAGAGTGAAGGCTAAGGACAGAGGGAGAGGATGCTCCATAAGGGAAGGATATGACAGAGAGAGAGGCTGTTTCCAGCAGAGTGAAGGATACGACAGAGGAGAGAGAGGATGCTCCAGCAGAGTGAAGGATACACATAGAGGTGAGAGCGGCTGGCTCTTAGCAGAGTGAAGACAAGGACAGATGGAGAGAGAGGATGCTCTAGCAGAGTGGCACAAGGGACAGAGGGAGAGAGGATGCCTTAGCAGAGTGTTGATATGACAGAGGAGAGAGGATGCTCCAGTTAAGAGTGGGCGATAAGGACAGAGAGTGGAGTTCCAGTAGGGAGTTTGGGAAGGATAAGGGACAGAGGAGAGGAGGATGCTCTAGCAGAGTGAAGGATAAGGACAGAGGAGAGAGAGGCTGGCTCTAGCAGAGTGAAGGATACACAGAGGAGAGAGATGGATGCTCTAGGCAGAGTGAAGGATAAGGAGACAGAGTGGAGAGAGGATGCCCAGAGGAGTGGAAGGATATGACAGAGGAGAGAGCGGCTGCTCTAGCAGAGTGAAGGATATGACAGAGGAGAGAGAGGATGCCTGCAGAGTGAAGGCTAAGGACAGAGGAAAGAGGATGCTCTAGCAGAGCAAGGATAAGGATGAGAGAGAAGATGCTCTAGCAGAGTGAAGTATAAGGACATAGAGAGTGATGCTCTAGCAGATAGTTGAGACAGAGGAGAGAGGATGCCCAGCAGAGTGAAGATAAGACAGAGGAGAGAGAGGATGCTCCTAGCAGAGTTGAAGGATAAGACAGAGGTAGAGGATGCTCCAGCAGAGCAAGGATAAACACAGAGGAGAGATATTGCTCTAGCAGAGGGAAGGATATGACAGAGGAGAGAGGATGCTCCTGAGCAGAGGCATGGATAAGGACAGAGGAGAGAGAGTGGACGCTCCTGCAGAGTGGGGCTGATAAGGACAGAGGGAGAGGCGTTCTAGCAGAGTGAAGGATGGGCGGACAGAGGAGAGAGAGGCTGGTCTAGCAGAGTGTAGGATAAGGACAGAGGAGAGAGAGGATGCCTAGCAGAGTGAAGGATACAAGGAGGAGAGAGAGGATGCCTCAGCAGAGCAAAGGATATGACAGAGAGAGGATGCTCTAGCAGAGTGAAGGCCAAGGACAGAGGAGAGAGGATGCTCTAGCAGAGTGGAAGGATATGACAGAGGAGAGAGAGGATGTCGAAAGAAGAGCAAGGATACATGAGGAGAGAAAGGCTGCCCTAGCAGAGGGAAGGATAAGGACAGAGGAGAGAGGATGCTCATAGAGGAAGGCTAAGGACAGAGGAAAGAGGGATGCCTAGCAGAGTGGGGCGGATATGACAGAGGAGAGAGAGATGCTCTAGCAGAGCAAGGACAAGGACAGAGGAGAGAGGATGCTCTAAGAGCAGTTGACAAGGACAGAGGAGAGAGGATGTTTGGCAAGACAATGATAAGACAGAGGAGAGAGGCCGTCTCTAGCAGAGTGAAGGATAAGGACAGAGGAGAGGAGAGGATGCTCCTATAGAGGAAGGATACACAGAGGAGATGGCTGCCTAGCAGACATGACAAGGACAGAGGAGAGAGAGGATGCCCAGCGTATAAAGGCCAAGGACAGAGGAGAGAGGATGCCTCTAGCAGAGCAAGGATAAGGACAGAGGAGAGAGGACTCTAAGAGTACAGACAGGACATAGGAGAGAGGACAAAATTGTTATGAGTGAAGGATACGACAGAGGAGAGATGATGCCCCAGCAGAGCAAGGATAAGGACAGAGGAGGAGGATGCCCAGCAGAGTGGGAAGGATAAGGACAGAGGAGAGAGGCTGCCTTAGCAGAGTGGGAAGGACAAGGACAGAGGAGAGATGGGATGCCTTAGTAGAGTGAAGGATAAGGACAGAGGAGAGAGGATGCCTCAGCAGAGTGGGGCTGACAAGGACAGAGGAGGTAGAGGATGCTCTAGCAGAGTGAAGGACAGAGGAGAGAGAGGATGCCTAGTAGAGCATGATATGACAGAGGAGAGAGGACGTTCTAAGAGTGAAGGATAAGGACAGAGAGAGAGAGGCTGCCCTAGCAGAGTGAAGGATAAGGACAGAGGAGAGGCGGGATGCTCAGCAGAGCAAAGGAAGGACAGAGGAGAGAGGATGCCCAGCAGAGTGAAGGATAAGGACAGAGGAGAGAGATGCCTAGCAGATAAGGATAAGGACAGGAGAGAGTGATGCCCAGTTAAGGAGTGGAAGGATAAGGACAGAGTATATGATGCCCCAGCAGAGTGAAGATACATATACATATACATATACATACATATACATACACATACATATATACACATACATATATATACCCACACGATACAATACAAGATACATATACATACATATACATACACATATACATACATATACATACTCCAGAAAATTAGAATATTGTGATACAAGTTCTTTATTTTCTACAATGCAATTAAAAAACAAAAATGTCATGCATTCTGGATTCATATACAAATCAACTGAAATGTACAAGCCTTTTATTCTTTTAATATTGCTGATTATGGCATACATATAGAAAACTCAAATATCCTATTTCAGAATATTAGAATATCATGATAAAGTATTCTGGTAATGCAATTAAATTAAAAAATCCTTGCATTCGATTCTAATTAACTCAAATCACCTGAAACACATTTTCAAATGTTTGATTTTGTTATTGCTGTTATAGATCTTTTTACTTGGTCTGCAAATATTCCAAATTTTATGAGATAGGATTTAGAATATCATGAAAGAGTAATCAACTAATGAATTAAACAAAGAATAAAATCGTCTAATTCAGTCGAAACACCTGAAAATAAAGATTTTCGTGTTTGATTTGTTTTGCTGTTATAGATCTTTTTTACTTGGTCTGAAATATTCAAATTTTATGAGATAGGATTTTAGAGTTTTCTTAAGCTGTAATACGCCATATATCAGCAATAAAAGGCTTATATTTCATACATATTATACATATATACATACATATACATACATATATACATATATATACATACATATATATACATACATATATATACATATATATACATATATACATACATACATATATACATACATATATATATATACATACATACATATACATACATATACATATATATACATACATATTTATATATACATATACATATATACATATATATATATATACATATATATATATACATATATATATATACATATATATATATATATATATATACATATATATATATATATATATATGTATATATATATATACATATATATATATATATATATATACATATATACATATACATATATACATACACATACATATACATATACATACATATATATATACATACATATACATACACATGCATATACATACATATATATATACATAAATATACATACACATGCATATACATACATACATATACATACATATACATACACATACACATGCATACACATGCATATACATACATATACATACATACATATACATACATATACATATACCCACACGATACAATACAAGATACATGAAGCTGCAGAAGTCCTGTTTCCATGTGGAGCCGAACATTTGGTTGTCATGCCGTATCTACGCTCGTATCTCAAACACCAAGAGAACAGCACAACATCTTTTAATCACACAAGTCCTAACATGTTGTTTATATCTGCAACATTTCAGGTAATACATGCTTAGAACGGTCTAAATACATTGTTCCTGCTAATTGTTTTCATATATTAAAACTCACACATTGATGTTGAGAACGTGTCTTTCGATCCTGCACGGCTCCAGCGATAACGTGTTGGTGTCTCCTCTCGTGCAGCTACGGCTGGTTCAACACGGCCCTCATGGTGGAGGGGAAGCTCTACTTACCGTGGCTGATGGACTGGTGAGTCCAGGGGGGCGTGTCCTCTCTTCAGTGGCCATGACTCTTTAGTTATTGATCACCGTGCAGTGTTTTCTGATCCCTACATGGTAAACTGAAATGATGCCACTGGGCAGATCAACCAGTGCACCCAGTGTTCTCTGAGGGGTCCCACCACACCGTGTGCAGGCCTGGGAAGACGGCAGATCTCCACAGCTGCGGCACGGGAACTCAATAAACGTCGGCTTGTGTGTTCTTCACAGGTTGCAAAGAAGGGGAGTGAAATTTCATCACAGGAAAATATCTTCCTTCAAAGAGGTCAGTGGAGTCATTTCAATACGAACCTGCATAGTCGATTCCTTCCCGTTTCATCCTGAATGTGAGCGTCCTGTGGTCTGTCCTCATCGCCGTGTTGTTCGAGTTGACCCTCCAACAGACGTATCTGTTCTCTCTCATCACGCCTCCCTGTGTTTAGCTGGCAGAAACTGGGGCAGACGTGATTATTAACTGCTCTGGGATGAGATCCGGAGCGCTGCAGCCGGACCCTGAGCTCAAACCGGGCCGCGGTCAGATCATCAAGGTGGGAGCGTCTCTATCCATAAAGGCCCCGGGGAGCAGAGGTGCTATCTGCTGCTTTGTTTTCCAGGTGGATGCTCCGTGGCTGAAGCATTGGATCATTACCCACAACTCTTCAACAGGAGTCTACAATTCACCGTACATCATTCCAGGGTAGCTCCGGCGAAACACGATTCAGACGCAGGTGGTGGAGGAGCACACAGCTCCTGTACTGTGGGCCGCGAGGGCGCACTGAGGGTGCCGTGAGGGCGCCGTGAGGGCGCACTGAGGGTGCACTGAGGGTGCCGTGAGGGCGCCGCGAGGGCGCACTGAGGGCGCCGTGAGGGCGCCGTGAGGGCGCCGTGAGGGCGCACTGAGGGTGCCGTGAGGGCGCACTGAGGGCGCCGTGAGGGCACCGCGAGGGCGCACTGAGGGCGCCGTGAGGGCACCGCGAGGGCGCACTGAGGGCGCAGTGAGGGGGCAGTGAGGGGGCAGTGAGGGCGCAGTGAGGGCGCACTGAGGGCGCCGTGAGGGCGCAGTGAGGGGGCAGTGAGGCAGTGAGGAGGCAGTGAGGGTGCAGTGAGGGGGCAGTGAGGGCGCCGTGAGGGGGCAGTGAGGGCGCACTGAGGGCGCCGTGAGGGCGCCGTGAGGGCGCACTGAGGGTGCCGTGAGGGCGCCGCGAGGGCGCAGTGAGGGGGCAGTGAGGGCGCAGTGAGGGCGCAGTGAGGGGGCAGTGAGGAGGCAGTGAGGGCGCACTGAGGTGGCCGTGAGGCGCAGCGAGGCGCAGTGAGGGCGCAGTGAGGCGCAGTGAGGGCGAGGAGGGGCAGTGAGGCGCAGTGAGGGGCAGTGAGGGCGCAGTGAGGGCGCAGTGAGGGGGCAGTGAGGGCGCAGTGAGGGGGCAGTGAGGGGGCAGTGAGGGCGCAGTGAGGAGGCAGTGAGGGGGCAGTGAGGGCGCAGTGAGGGGGCAGTGAGGGTGCAGTGAGGGCGCAGTGAGGGCGCCGTGAGGGCGCAGTGAGGGCGCACTGAGGGCGCAGTGAGGGCGCAGCGAGGGCGCAGCGAGGGCGCAGCGAGGGCGCACTGAGGGCGCAGTGAGGGCGCAGTGAGGGGGCACTGAGGGTGCCATGAGGGCGCAGTGAGGGGGCAGTGAGGGCGCACTGAGGGCGCCGTGAGGGCGCCGAGGCGCTGAGGGCGCCGTGAGGCGCAGTGAGGCGCAGTGAGGGGCAGTGAGGGGCAGTGAGGGGCAGTGAGGGGCAGTGAGGGCGCAGTGAGGGGCAGTGAGGGGCAGTGAGGGGCAGTGAGGGGCAGTGAGGGCGCAGTGAGGGCGCACTGAGGGCGCCGTGAGGGCGCAGTGAGGGGGCAGTGAGGAGGCAGTGAGGGTGCAGTGAGGGGGCAGTGAGGGTGCAGTGAGGAGGCAGTGAGGGGGCAGTGAGGGTGCAGTGAGGGGGCCGTGAGGGGGCCGTGAGGGGGCAGTGAGGGTGCAGTGAGGGCGCAGTGAGGGCGCCGTGAGGGCGCAGTGAGGGCGCACTGAGGGCGCAGTGAGGGCGCAGCGAGGCGCCTGAGGGCGCACTGAGGCGCACTGAGGCGCGCAGGGCGCAGGCGCAGTGGCGCACTAAGGGCGCACTGAGGGCGCACTGAGGGCGCAGTGAGGGTGCAGTGAGGGCGCACTGAGGGCGCAGTGAGGGCGCAGTGAGGGGGCACTGAGGGTGCCGTGAGGGCGCACTGAGGGCGCCGTGAGGGCGCAGTGAGGGCGCCGTGAGGGCGCAGCGAGGGCGCTGTTGCTCTACAGGGAGGCGTGCTGTGGACCCACAGTGGGGTGTCTGTCGTGTGGAACGACACCCCAGTGTTTGTTGTCTAGACAACAAACAAACACTCCAAAGTGTTTTTTCTGTGTCGGAAGGAGTCGCCTGGTGACAGTCGGAGGGATTTTCCAGATCGGAAACTGGAGTGAACAGAACAGCTACACCGACCATAAAAGGATCTGGGAAGACGCTTGCCAGCTGGAGCCGAGTCTGAAGGTGAGGTGATATTAAAGTTTAACAGTGTGTTTAACAGCCCATATAACAAGCGGTTAAATATGAAGTATTAAAGTATTTATCATTTTTAAATTGCGTAAATCCGTTGTCAAACATGTTGGTTACCACGACGACTCGATCCTTCAGCCATATGTGGCGCTGAGAGACATTTGTCCCGTTGTGACTCCAGCAGGCCGCGGTGGTGCAGGACTGGTCCGGCCTCCGACCCGTCCGCAGCAAGGTGCGCCTGGAGTGGGAGACGCTGCAGGCGGGCGCCACGACGATGGAGGTACAGTCCAGCGGCCGCTGCTCTCCGCTGCTCTCTGCTTCAGTGCCACTAAAACACACGCGCCTCTCCTTCAGGTGATACACAACTACGGCCACGGAGGCTTCGGACTCACCATCCACCGGGGCTGCGCCCAGGAGGCGGCGAGGCTCTTCGGTCAGATCGTGGAACAAAGAGGGATCAAAGCTCGGCTGTGAACCCGAAGGGATCGGTGCACTTTCACACATCTATATGTTACGTCAGTGCCTGGCGTCAACGAGCTCACACACGCTCTGGTTTAACATGCAGAGCAAACATAGATTCAGAATCGTATATGTTTGGGTTATTTACATCACTTAATCACTTTAAAGAGAAGACACTACACACGTCCATGGCTGGTTAACACATGGCTCATTCACAGGTAACACAATCAACTTAAATACTTGCATTTGAGGCTTTGGGAAATTAAAGTAAAATGTACAAGCCATTAAAAATGTTCTCAGTTAATGTAGAACATGGAGACAAACGTCCTGAGAATGATTATAAACTGAGAATGATTATAAACTGAGAATGATTATAACGGACATGATCCCACTGGTTTGTGATGGATAACAACGTGAATCCACGGCTCTTTTTAGAAGGTTGTTTACGGTCATATACAGATTTACATCCAGTGCATCGACAATAATCTGTGCACACAGACACTCAATGCAGCACGATTTATATATGTATATATATATACATGTATGTATTTATATGTATATATATACATATATATGTATGTATATTTTTATATATATATATATATATATATCAAACACTGGCAGCTAAAGAGTTGGTTTGCCAGACCTGAACTGGTGAATCTCTCTTTTTAAATTTCTAAACCAAACTTTGCTGAGCGTGTCCTCGCCTGCAGGGCAAAGTCTGCCTCCACATCACCTGTGTGACAACAAGGCACCGACCACAACGACACAGGTACAGTTTTTACAGAAAGAGCGACTGGAGCCTCCTGCTGAGAGGTGTGTGTGCACAAGCTCAACGTCCGAGAGACGAGATCAAACATCAATGGAATTATTTTTAAATGATTTAACACTAAATTGAGCCGGCTTAGATTTCCCTAACCCATCATCGTTCACGTCCAGCATGTTGCCACTCGGCTCTGGTCGCTGTGATGGAGGTTCTTGTGAATAAAGCTGCTCCACAATGATCCTCGCTTCTTCTTCCCAGCCATGTTGAAATGTGAGTCCTGACCCAGGATGACACAACATATGTCCACAGCTCAGTGGCTCGTCTGTCTGAGTCTTCAACATTTTTGGAAGAGACAAGTTGTGTGAACAAGACTCTTCTTCACTTCCTTCTGTCCCCTCTGGAACAGACACAGCCTCTCAAACACCAAGCGGATAGTTTGAAGGCTCGTTGAAGAGAAGACGTGACGCTAACACTTACTGTCTTCGCTGTTGCTTCTTTTGCATGAGAAAAGAAGGATTCAAATACTTTGCTTCAAGTATTGGAATCCTCATTTGTCCAGGAGTGTTTCACATGTCGTCCACCCTGTGTTTGCTCAATGTTGCACTGTGAAGGTCACTTGGTCTTTCCAGTTTCCCCATGTGGCCCCGCTGTGACCGCCGTGGTGGTTGAAGATGATATGAGAGGTGCTCGTGCCGCCTACACTGACGAGTCACCGGACTGGAGATGGACGCCGAAGCTGGGATCGATCTTTTGGTTTTGCCCCTCCTCGCCTCTTTCCTCACAGTGGTCACCGCTCTCCTGCCGACGTGTCCTTAGCCCTGGGAAACGGAGCTGGAGGCGGGGATCCCCCCCGGCCCACCATCTCCTGGCCCCACTGGCGGCGGCTGGCCTCCTGCAGGCCCCGGCCGGTCGTCTCGATGGGCAGGGCACACGAGGCCACGGCGGCCAGGAGGCAGCAGCAGCAGTACACGGAGAGAGCCAGGGAGACGGAGGACTCCAGCATCACCTGCAGGAGGAGAACAGTCAGGCTGCGCTGTGGGGACCACGCTGACAGGAGGGCGTTACCTGGGCAACAAAAGGTGTGATGAGGGCACCGACTCTGGCCATGCCGCTGCTCATGCCCAGCCCCAGAGCCCTGCTGGCCGTTGGGTACACCTGCAGATGTGCAGAGAACACTGATGATGCGTCATGGGACCAGCTATTGATTGAATCGGAGCTCTCCCAGTCCTTCTTTGTACACAACAACAACAAGCTGTGGTCATGCATCTTGCCTCTGGAGTGTACACATAGGCTGCCTGGAATCCGCCTGAGATGAACGCTCTGGCCACGAAGATCAACACCGTCATGGAGGTCCTGCAGCAGAGGAACCCGTGTGAACACAAAGGGGCGGAGCCACGCTTCACGCTCTCCTCCCACCTCACCTGCCAACGCAGCCGTACAGCGGGATGATGCACATAGAGAAGACGAAGAAACACAGCGCCATGGTCTTCCTCCTCCCCAACCGATCGATAGCCCACAGTGTCACCAGCAGTCCTTTGTGACGAGGCAACATTCAAGGTTTGTAAAACATAGTCTTCACAGGACAGACTCCACATGGTTCACCGCTCTGACATGTGACCCGCAGGAAGACGGCGTGACTCATGAGGTCCGTGAGGGCGCCGCTCCGCTCAGTCAGCGGTGCTGTCTGACAAAAACCTGCCACCAACAATAATTTAAGAAAAAAGTCTCTTAATGAACCGATGTTCACCTGGGAATTCCGATAAGGTCGTCCACAACAGGTCTTTGTAGTCGTCAGAGTTCAGGTATTTACACTCCAAGCTGCATTGCAGCTCCATCTGGTTCCCTTTGGCCCCTAGAGGAGAAACAGGAGAACACAGGCGCACCTGAGAGGCTGCAGGAACCCACGGACACACCTGTACACCTCTGACAGGTGGAGACAAAGCACCGGTGGAACACCACATCGACCTGTGTGATGGTGACAGTCATGTGATGTGAACGTATAGCGACGGTGATCAGTAGTTTATTGGGAGAGTGAGTGAGAGGGGGGGGGGGGTCAGGAGGAGCTGACACAAGTTCTCAGGGGCCGGATCAAGGTAAGGAGCGGACCTTTCTAGATGTACTGGAGGAGAGAAATTCTTCTTTAAAGTTGTCCTATAATTCAGAATCCAGACGGAATGAAAGCTGAAACCTAAACGTGGCTCAGAGTTCCCTGAGCTGCTGGCGAAGGCCCATCTGGGTCAGACGTCGTCCTCCCGGACCGAGCCTCCAGCAGCTGTGTTGTCCCAGCCGTTGCTCTCGGTCACGTGACGCATGTCTCCAGAGTGTCAGCGCGTGTCCTTGCATGTCTGTCGGTGTCGGTGACTCACTTCCACAGGCGCCGCCCTCCTGGAACAGCTGCGTGGTGAGCAGCACCAGCCCGTAGTACGAGAAGGCGTTGGCAAACCTGAGGAGGCAACAGGAGAAGCGTCCAGTCAGACCCTGATGTGCACTGGGAGAACAAGTGTTGGAGAGCAAGAACCAGAGGAAGTCAGGAGTGACTCGGGGTGTCAGGTGGCGTCATCATCCGCTTACCAAATGAACCACAGCAGGACGGTGGTCCAGCGGAAGTGTGATGAGAATAAATCTTGAATCTTCCCTCGTTCCTCCTGATGAAAGGACAGACAACAGCCAGATGAGTCTCACCCTCCATGAGGACTCACAGGTGCTCCTCGGGTTCACCTGTCTGGCAGCAACCAGCTGGCCCAGCGGCATCGGGGCTCCGTTCTCCGAGGCGATGCGCCTCAGCGTGGCCAGAGCGTTGTCCTGGTTCCCGCTCAGCACGTCGTACCGAGCGCTCTCTGGGAGCCACTGCTCCGCAGGCAGACAAGAGACAGTCAGCCGGACGCTCCGCGACGTATCGCAGAGCGTCTGGAGATGACGTCATACTCACGAAACACAGGAGGGAGAAGATGAAGAGAGGAATGGTGGAAAGGCCGAGCAGCCAACGCCAACCTAGAGTGGGCATCACCAGGATGGCGAGCAGGACCTCAAACACAGTGCCTAGTGCCCAAAAGATCTACAAGGCAAAATCATGTCAAATTCTGCCCGCATAACACAGCAGTTAACCCCGCTGACCACTCCCACGATGACACATCATACCTCGATCAGCAGGATGCACGTCGCTCTGGACTTCATCGGCAGGAACTCAGAATACAGGGTCACCCTGAGGAGGAGGAACGCCTCACCGTTAATCTGAACTCACATCAGGATTATGAACGCTTCGTCTTCAGAGCGATGATGAGCTTTACTCACGACTGGGGGGCTCCTCCGATGCCGAAGCCCACCAGAGCGCGGAGGACGAGGATCCATCCGTAGACGGGCGCAAATGCACTCATCACACCATAGAACATGGTCCACAGCACGCTCATCTTCAGGCCCTGAACACGAGCTCAGCTGAGCGGCTGCTCGGGTCTGAGGGGCTCTGCAGACGAGTCTCTAGACCTCAGGATCACTTACTGTCTTTCTGCCGTATTTGTCCGCGATGTTTCCCCACAGACAAGAGCTGACCATCATCCCAATGAACACGGCCTGATGGAAACAAGGCTGTTAGTGTTGGTGGCAGCAGTTTAAACGTGAACACATGGCTGTGGTTTCACAAAACATTGATGATGTCACATCCTGTCATGTGTTTGACGTGTAAACAGGACAACAGCTGTGAGTTTCAGTCTGAGCCACAATAAACCACTTCATGTGTGCTTTATGTCTTCTCAAAGATTATATCTGCATTAAAAATGTGCACCCTTCAAGTCCTCTCTGGTGTGCCTTTAGTAGAATATATGGAGGTACACCTGTTTGCTTCTTGTTTGACATCATAATCACAGCAGTGGCGGGCCGTGGGCCTGGGGCCTGGGGCCTGGGCCTTCAGTGAGGTCCTACACAGTCCCACCCGAATTAATCCACCTCTTATTACTCTCATTATGATGCCATGGCTCTCGACCAGGGCTGCTCAATACCTCGATCGCGGCGTAGTATTGGTAGATCGCATGACATTAAAATTGGCCCGCCCCCGTCATTTTCTCTAGAGCACGTCTTTGTTCATTTATTAAACTAAACAGCCGTCTGATGTTGATCGTATCTACACAACAGCATGTCATTTCTCTCGGCTCTGTCTCGCGCGCTGCAGAATGCATCGGGACGGAGAAAAAGAAGAAGAAAAGTCACTTGCACTCGTTTGTTCACTAAACAGGGCATTGTCGCACCCAAAGCAGATTTCAAGTATATGCTCGACCAAATCGACATCTTCTCCTCCTTCCGCCATTGTGGGTTGAAAAAACAGCTTTGTAGTCCGCGAATTAATTCCTTTATCAAATTCAGTTTCCTAGTTCTGAGGTTTTGCATATACCTGCCCATAGGACCCGCCTCTCAATATTGGTAATCCAATCAAAAGACGTGCAGCACTCCGCCTGCTCGCTGCTCCTGTGCCGGTTCCGGGGCCTTCTAGAAGGCCTAGAGGAGCCAACTCTAAAGCTGATTGGTTGACACAACATTTTCATTCCCATTCACTTGAAGCTACCAGCGCCCGCAATGTTGATTCTGAAGGCCTAAGGGCAGATGTTAGCCCCCTGGCAACACACGATGGCTGAATATGATTGGATAAAAGATCTAACATAAAGACCAGCCCTCCAAATCTCAACCTGGCGCTGGCAGCAGTG
The DNA here is from genome assembly GCF_029220125.1 of Pseudoliparis swirei. NCBI lineage: Eukaryota > Metazoa > Chordata > Actinopteri > Perciformes > Liparidae > Pseudoliparis > Pseudoliparis swirei. Next base: position 302,742 of record NC_079394.1, read on the forward strand.
CAACCGAGAGGAACGCTATGAAATTAAGAGAATAACTCTTACTCTGGGAAATAATTGAATACATATTTGTGGGAAAATATATTTAGAAAAAAATATATATTCTGATGATGTTTAGGCCAGCAGAGAAGGCCTTGCTGGCCCTGACGGCCCGCCACTGAATCACAGTAATTATGCTTCTGATAGTCATTAAAATCATGATATTGCAACTCACACACTGGAATGGCCCTAATGTTCCCACATGGCCGTCACTGCTCTATACAAGCACTAAAAACAACCCGAGTCCATAAACAAGAGCCGGGACGTTCAGCAGGGAGAGACGGACATGAGAGTCATTACCGACGTCAGCAGCGCCACCTGGAGGCCGGGCAGCCTCCACTCACAGTGGAGCTGAGGGGCCAAGATGCTGAGGATCATCATCTCCATGGCATCGGCCATCTGGGCAGACAGGAGACCACTCAGTCACAGTCCATAGCACACACACACACACACACACACACACACACACACACACACACACACACACACACACACACACACACACACACACACACACACACACACACACACGCACACGCACACGCACACACACACACACACACACACACGTCTAACGGAGTTATAAATACATTGTTATTTCTTGTTTTCAATGTGTTGTATTTTATTTTTGTTTGTTGTTCAACAATATTGTTGAGTGTTTGTGAATTTTATTTTAATGAGCCATTTTTATTTAATTTAGCGGTATTTTTAAAATTCTGTTTCCTGCGGAAATTGCTTTCCATCTATTGCACTTCCTGTTCCTGAGTCCGTCTCTCCCTCACAATGGTCTGGTATTGCTGACGGTGAGTCGAGTGGAAAATTGTCGCACTGTTTTGGCTCTGTTCTTGAATGAAAAGTGACCAGTTATGTTACACACGTTAACGGTCGCTGATACGATCACGGTGTCCAGCTGTTGTGTGATTTGAACGGTCAAAGTAAACGTTTTGTGACGGTCTCATTGAGCCACTTTGACGCCGTTTGTCTGGCCACATCCGGTCGCCCCGACGTCTGTTTTCCCTGTATAAATGTTGTTTTGTTTGTATAGGAAGTGCAAAGACGGACCAGAAGGCAATAGGTGTGTTTCATTGTCTTCTGCAGGTATGCGTTTCCCTTTTGTTCAAGGTTGGAATTTTCGTTGGTTCTGTTTAAATTACTTTAGCTCATGCAGTTATTTGTTTTGTCCATTGGGGGTCGCTGTTTTCCCCTTGTATGTTACATGTTTTTGATAAATTGTTATTTGTGTTTAGTGTGGTCCTGTCTCCCACACAATGGTTTGGTATTGCTGACGGAAGTGCAAAGACGGACCAGAAGGCAATAAGTGTGTTTCATTGTCTTCTGCAGCATAAATAAATGCTGGGAAAATCCACCATCGGAGTCAAGTTCTTCTATGCCCGTTTCACATCCGTTACACACACACACATACCTACACACACGCATACCTACACGCACACACACACGTACCTACACGCACACACATACCTACATGCACACACACATACCTACACACACATGCACGCACGCACACACATACCTACACGCACACACACATGCACACGCACACACACACACGCACATGCACAGTGTATTGTCAACAGAGAGCAGTTCTCACCCAGTACAGACCAGTGAGGATGGAAAGTTTCACCTGAAACGTCCCAAAGCCGATGGCCTCCACGGCGTCTTCCACCATGAATGTGTCTGAGTGAAGGAGACGGATTCAATAAAGACGTAACGCTTCTCTAGGGAGGAGCGACAAGGACCTACAGCTGCTGGGGGAGGAGCAACAAGGACCTACAGCTGCTGGGGGAGGAGCAACAAGGACCTACAGCTGCTGGGGGAGGAGCAACACGGACCTACAGCTGGTGGGGGAGGAGCAACAAGGACCTACAGCTGCTGGGGGAGGAGCAACAAGGACCTACAGCTGCTGGGGGAGGAGCAACAAGGACCTACAGCTGCTGGGGGAGGAGCAACACGGACCTACAGCTGCTGGGGGAGGAGCAACAAGGACCTACAGCTGGTGGGGGAGGAGCAACACGGACCTACAGCTGGTGGGGGAGGAGCAACACGGACCTACAGCTGCTGGGGGAGGAGCAACAAGGACCTACAGCTGCTGGGGGAGGAGCAACAAGGACCTACAGCTGCTGGGGGAGGAACAACAAGGACCTACAGCTGCTGGGGGAGGAGCAACAAGGACCTACAGCTGGTGGGGGAGGAGCAACACGGACCTACAGCTGCTGGGGGAGGAGCAACAAGGACCTACAGCTGCTGGGGGAGGAGCAACACGGACCTACAGCTGCTGGGGGAGGAGCAACACGGACCTACAGCTGCTGGGGGAGGAGCAACACGGACCTACAGCTGCTGGGGGAGGAGCAACAAGGACCTACAGCTGCTGGGGGAGGAACAACAAGGACCTACAGCTGCTGGGGGAGGAGCAACAAGGACCTACAGCTGGTGGGGGAGGAGCAACACGGACCTACAGCTGCTGGGGGAGGAGCAACAAGGACCTACAGCTGGTGGGGGAGGAGCAACAAGGACCTACAGCTGCTGGGGGAGGAGCAACACGGACCTACAGCTGGTGGGGGAGGAGCAACACGGACCTACAGCTGCTGGGGGAGGAGCAACAAGGACCTACAGCTGCTGGGGGAGGAGCAACACGGACCTACAGCTGCTGGGGGAGGAGCAACAAGGACCTACAGCTGCTGGGGGAGGAGCAACAAGGACCTACAGCTGCTGGGGGAGGAGCAACACGGACCTACAGCTGCTGGGGGAGGAGCTTCCTCTGTCACTTCTTAAAGAACATGTTATATTAGAAGATGTTTTACTTGATTGATGTTCAGTCTCGGCTGAGATGATGCTGCTCTGGGGAGGTGAGTAGGAGTTCACTATGAAGACAGGTGTGTCAACAAAGCCGGGTCATACTGACCATCAGAACAGAGCCGGGTCATACTGACCATCAGAACAGAACCGGGTCATACTGACCATCAGAACAGAGCCGGGTCAAACACCATCAGAACAGAGCCGGGTCATACTGACCATCAGAACAGAACCGGGTCATACTGACCATCAGAACAGAACCGGGTCATACTGACCATCAGAACAGAGCCGGGTCAAACTGACCATCAGAACAGAGCCGGGTCATACTGACCATCAGAACAGAGCCGGGTCAAACTGACCATCAGAACAGAGCCGGGTCAAACTGACCATCAGAACAGAACCGGGTCATACTGACCATCAGAACAGAGCCGGGTCAAACTGACCATCAGAACAGAGCCGGGTCAAACTGACCATCAGAACAGAACCGGGTCATACTGACCATCAGAACAGAGCCGGGTCATACTGACCATCAGTGGGGTTGGCAAACTCCAGGGGAACCGGAGCTCCGCCTGTGAGAGCCACCGCCTCCGGTTCCGTCGGCTCTCCCATCCGGACCACCTGTTCTCGGGCCTCTCCATCGTCCTCGGAGCGCGCGCTCTCACCTGTCCGACGGAACCGTATGATACTACAAACAGAGAGACGGTGAGAATGAGTGTTTTAAAATCCCTTATCCAGAGGACTAGTGCAGAGGTTAAACCACACCGATCAGAGTCGGAGGCTGTTGCCTAGGTGATGGTGTTCTGTGTTTTGTGATCGTGTCTCATGGGGAACCAAAGGGACCGGCAGCTCTGACACCACAGAACCAGAAGCCTGAACACCAGATGTGTTCTCGTGTCATCTTCTCCCACACAGAAGGTCATTAACGTGCATGAAGTCTAACATACGAGGCCTGAGGTCTTAATCACTGTGATTACAGAACAGAGACGTGCAATTAGAAGTATAGATGCTGCAGATGAGTCAGTGAGATGTGGACATGTCTGTCTTCTCAACACCCGCCCCCCCCCCAAAAAACATACGCAATTTTTTTTCTTTTACTAACTGGAATATTTGTGCAATACTTATTCCAAATCCATAATTTAGAGAATGTTTGTATCATGACATGTTATTAAACTGCTGTCAGAAGCCGAGGCTCCGTCTATTCTCGTGTCATGACGGACAGACGAGGCTGGAGGCTCCTCCAGGTGCTCAGCACAGTGGGGTGAGTCATCAACACACTTACAAGTTTAGAAGAAAAACTGAATCAGCTTAGAAAATCACAGCAAACCAGCTTTCAACCCTAAAAATAAATAAAACCCCAATAGTCTCCTTAAGATGCGATGTCTTTCCACTGTAAACACAGCGCCAGCCGGGCAGACGCCACGTTGTGTTGATCATCCTCTCAATGTGAGCATCAGTATCACCGGAGAGCTGCTGTTACTGAATGATGCGTTTCAGGAATGTCGAGCTGCCTGGTCCAGAGGGACAAACAGAGGCTGCAGAGGACGACGCGCCGCGAGCCTCCGGCAGGGGGACAGAGAACCCAAAACAAAGACAGGTGGATGTGCGTGGTGCACTGTACTCACGGCAGCTGTCTCAGCTGGAACTGATCATCGTCCATCTTGCTGTTTCCTGGCTGCTGCTGCTGCTCTCATCGCCGTTTACATCACGACGAGCAGCGGCTTCAGCACCGAGGAGCGCGACCTGCTCCGCGCCCCGGCAGCCAATGAGGAGCCGCCTGAGTCACAGGCGATGCTCACAGCTCGAGACGCGCAGAGAGGGACGCACGAGCTGGAGAGCATCCGACACGATATGCATCATGACTGGTCCTCCACACGGCGCACAGCCCCACACGGACCTCATGGTCCTCCACACGGCGCACAGCCCCACACGGACCTCATGGTCCTCCACACGGCGCACAGCCCCACACGGACCTCATGGTCCTCCACACGGCGCACAGCCCCACACGGACCTCATGGTCCTCCACACGGACCTCATGGTCCTCCACACGGCGCACAGCCCCACATGGACCTCATGGTCCTCCACACGGCGCACAGCCCCACACGGACCTCATGGTCCTCCACACGGAGCACAGCCCCACATGGACCTCATGGTCCTCCACACGGCGCACAGCCCCACACGGACCTCATGGTCCTCCACACGGCGCACAGCCCCACATGGACCTCATGGTCCTCCACACGGACCTCATGGTCCTCCACACGGCGCACAGCCCCACACGGACCTCATGGTCCTCCACACGGCGCACAGCCCCACACGGACCTCATGGTCCTCCACACGGCGCACAGCCCCACACGGACCTCATGGTCCTCCACACGGCGCACAGCCCCACACGGACCTCATGGTCCTCCACACGGACCTCATGAACCCCAGAGCAGCAGCAGCACCGCGGGGGGCCAGAGCACGAGGGAGAGGATGTGTCTCATGTAAACACACAGGGGAGACAATAAGTAACACAGAGCAGCATGATGCACCATGTGTGATGATGATAGTATCGAAGACACGGACTCACAATATAGTGTGTATGGCATTATGTTTTAAAATGATCAGAATACTATCTTTGAACATGTTTATGGAACTACTATTTGTCATTATTTGGTCAACGTTGTCACATCTTCGCTTGACCAGGCTGTGAGGGAGTCACGTGACATCAGGAATGTGCGCAACGAACATGTTGTCAGTCGGAAGGTAAACGGTGAACACCTCGGTCCGCCCTCCAGTTCGTCCCCCAGCAACAGGCCAACGAGGACGAGGGTTCCGCATGAGAGCAGGATGTTGTGGTTCCGACCACAGAGCTCGGATCAGCTGGTCGGGGAGTTCCTCGGCTCTGGACCCGTCGGCAGGTAAAACCTCTCCGCTGCACCGCGGCGTGTTTGTATAGCGCGGGTCAGAGGTCAAGTGGGTCATGACGCGTTAACATGCGCAGACACGGACGAACAGCTGAGCTCAACGTCTCGCTGACGCAACCTGCGCACGCAGATTCACAACAACAAGAGACGTCGTCTCTATTTCAGGAGAACAACGTGTTTATGAAAGGAGAGAGCATCCCGAGGCATCCCGAGGCTCCCCGAGCCGCGTGTCGGCCAGCTAGCTTCGGGGCTAAAGCTAGCTGCCCGGAGGCTAGCGGTGACACCCGGATGGAGCCGCTGAGAGCCGTTACTGACGTCATGACGTCGTTATAACGTCACTAACCTCATAACCACCACGTCGAGCTGAGGAACAGTGACCGTCAGATGAGGCTCTGTGTGAGCTCAGCCTCAGAGGTCAGCGGGTCACACTCAGAGGTCAGGGGTCACACTCAGAGGTCAGGGATCACACTCAGAGGTCAGGGGGTCACACTCAGAGGTCAGGGATCACACTCAGAGGTCAGGGGGTCACACTCAGAGGTCAGGGGTCACACTCAGAGGTCAGGGATCACACTCAGAGGTCAGGGGGTCACACTCAGAGCTCAGGGGTCACACTCAGAGGTCAGGGGGTCACACTCAGAAGTCAGGGGTCACACTCAGAGGTCAGGGGGTCACGCTCAGGGGTCACACTCAGAGGTCAGGGGGTCACACTCAGGTCAGGGGGTCACACTCAGGTCAGGGATCACGGTCAGGGGGTCACTCAGAGGTCAGGGATCATACTCAGAGGTCAGGGGGTCACACTCAGAGGTCAGGGATCACACTCAGAGGTCAGGGAGTCACACTCAGAGGTCAGGGAGTCACACTCAGAGGTCAGGGGTCACACTCAGAGGTCAGGGATCACACAGAGGTCAGCCACTACATCACCTCTACATCACCCCTACATCACCTCTACATCACCACTACATCACCCCTACATCACCTCTAAATCACCCCTACATCACCTCTACATCACCTCTACATCACCACTACATCACCCCTACATCACCTCTACATCACCTCTACATCACCACTACATCACCCCTACATCACCACTACATCACCACTACATCACCCCTACATCACCTCTACATCACCCCTACATCACCTCTACATCACCCCTACATCACCACATCACCTCTACATCACCTCTACATCACCACTACATCACCCCTACATCACCCCTACATCACCTCTACATCACCTCTACATCACCTCTACATCACCACTACATCACCTCTACATCACCCCTACATCACCACTACATCACCACTACATCACCTACATCACCTCTACATCACCACCACATCACCTCTACATCACCCTACATCACCCCTACATCACCTCTACATCACCATCACCTCTACATCACCTCTACATCACCCCTACATCACCACTACATCACCTCTACATCACCACTACATCACCACTACATCACCCCTACATCACCACTACATCACCCTACATCACCACTACATCACCCTCTACATCACCTCTACATCACCCCTACATCACCCTACATCACCTCTACATCACCCTACATCACCTCTACATCACCACTACATCACCTCTACATCACCCTACATCACCACTACATCACCTCTACATCACCCTACATCACCTCTACATCACCTCTACATCACCTCTACATCACCCCCCCTACATCACCTCTACATCACCCCTACATCACCTCTACATCACCCTACATCACCACTACATCACCACTACATCACCTCTACATCACCCCTACATCACCTCTACATCACCCTACATCACCACTACATCACCACTACATCACCCCTACATCACCCCTACATCACCTCTACATCACCACTACATCACCACTACATCACCTCTACATCACCACTACATCACCACTACATCACCACTACATCACCACTACATCACCTCTACATCACCCCTACATCACCACTACATCACCTCTACATCACCACTACATCACCTCTACATCACCACTACATCACCCCTACATCACCCACATCACCACCACATCACCACTACATCACCACTACATCACCTCTACATCACCACTACATCACCCCTACATCACCACTACATCACCCTCTACATCACCACTACATCACCCACTACATCACCCTCTACATCACCACTACATCACCCCTACATCACCCCTACATCACCTCTACATCACCACTACATCACCACTACATCACCTCTACATCACCACTACATCACCCCTACATCACCTCTACATCACCACATCACCACTACATCACCCCTACATCACCCCTACATCACCTCTACATCACCTCTACATCACCACTACATCACCCCTACATCACCACTACATCACCTCTACATCACCCCTACATCACCTCTACATCACCACTACATCACCCCTACATCACCACTACATCACCTCTACATCACCCCTACATCACCTCTACATCACCACTACATCACCCCTACATCACCCCTACATCACCTCTACATCACCCCTACATCACCACTACATCACCCCTACATCACCACTACATCACCACTACATCAAAGTCAAAGTCAGTTTTATTTGTCAATTTTCCATATGTGCAAACATACAGAAGATCGAAATTGCGTTTCTCTTCTGTCCAACATAAAGTGAATTGTGCAACATATAGACAACATAGAGTGCAAAAATAGTAAAAAACTTGTGAACATATAGACAACATAAAGTGCATAGACAACATAAAGTGCAAAAATAGTAAGAAACATGTAAACATATAGACAACATAAATTGTGTTAGCAGCATTCAGACATGTGAGTCTGAAAGAGGACGGCGTGGGAGGATGGGGAGAGAGTTCAGCTTCCTGACAGCCTGGTGGATGAAGCTGTTGGACAGCCTGGCGGTGTGAGCCCGGAGGCTCCGGTATCTCCTCCCAGAGGGCAGGAGGCTGAAGAGACCGTGTGAGGGGTGGCAGGGTCACTCACAATCGAGGTCGCTTTGCGGGTGAGGCGGGTGTTGTATATGTCCTGCAGGGATGGGAGGGGGGGGAGTGAGGCACCCATGATCCTTCCAGCTGCCTTCACTATGCGCTGCAGGCGTTCCTGCTGTGGTCTGTGCAGCTTCCGCCCACACAGTGATGCAGCTGGTCAGGATGCTCTCCATGGTGCCGCGGTAGAAGGTGCACATGATGGATGGGGGCTCCCTGCTTTCCTCAGTTTCCGGAGGAAGTAGAGGCGCCTCTGTGCTTTCTTTGCCAGCGATGTAGTGTTGGCTGTCCACGAGAGGTCCTCACTGATTTCCACCCCAGGAATTTGGTGCTGCTGACCTGCTCAATGTCCGCACCGTTGATGGTCAGTGGTGGGTGATGGGTGTGGCCTTTCCGGAAGTCAACAACGATCTCTTTGGTCTTGCTGTTGTTGAGCAGGAGGTTGTTGGCTCCGCACCACGTGGTCAGAAGGTTGACCTCCTCCTGTAGAGGGTCTCGTCATCCTTGGTGATGAGACCTATCAATGTTGTGTCGCCTGCAAACTTGACCATGTGATTGGTGCTGTAGCTGGTTTTGCAGTCGTGAGTCAGCAAGGTGAAGAGCAGGGGACTGAGCACACAGCCCTGAGGGGCCCCTGTGCTGAGTGTGATGCTGCTCGAGGTGTTGTTGCCAACACGCACTGCTTGTGGCCTCTCACTCAGGAAGTCCAGCAGCCAGTTACACAGCGAGGTGTTGAGCCCCAGCTGGTCAAGTTTGCAGATTAGTTGTTGTGGGATGATTGTGTTGAATGCTGAGCTAAAGTCTATGAACAGCATTCTTACATAGGAGTCTTCTTGTCCAGGTGGGTGAGGGCTGGGTGGAGAGCAGAGCAGATTGCATCCTCCGTGGACCGTTTGGCCCGGTATGCAAACTGGAAAGGGTCCAGAGTGGGGGGGAGAATGGATTTGATATGCGACATGACTAGTCGTTCAAAGCACTTCATGATTATGGGGGTCAGTGCCACTGGACGATAGTCGTTGAAGCAGGACGGAGTGGATTTCTTTGGCACAGGTATGATGGTGGTTACCTTGAAGCATGATGGAACAACAGCTTGTCTCAGAGAAGTATTAAAGACATCCGTGAAGACGACCTTAAGCTCCTCTGCGCAGTCCTTCAGCACACGACCAGGGATGTTGTCTGGACCTGTTGCCTTGTGGGTGTTGATGGACGAGAGTCCTCTTCACGCTGGCAGCAGACAGGCACAGAACCTGATCGTGGGGAGGCGGAGTCTTGTGTGGACGAGTGCTGTTCTGTGCTTCAAACCGGGCAAAGAAGCTGTTGAGGTTGTTTAGCAGAGAGATGTTGCTGTCGCAGTTCTGTGGCGTGGGTTTATAGTCTGTGATGGTCTGAATGCCCGCCACAGGCTGCGTGTGTCTCTGCTGTCTTTAAAGTGCCGGGTTATCTTTTTGTGTAGGAATTTTTGCTTTCCTGATGCCGTGGGACAGGTTGGCTCTCGCTGTTTTCAGGTCCGTTTGCCCCAGCTCTGAAGACCCTATTTCTAGTCCTCAGCAGCCGATGGACTTCCCCTGTTAGCCACGGCTTCTGGTTAGCCAGTGGTGATGGTCTTTACATGGGTCACATCATCAATGCACTTGCTAATGTAAGAAGTAACAGTGTCTGTGTACTCCCCAATGTCAGTGTGGTCGTTGTATGTGGCTGCCTGTTTAAACATTCCCCAGTCTGTTGAGTCAAAGCAGTCTTGGAGCGCAGGAGGCCCCTCTGGCCACACCTACCTGCTTCAGAACCGGTCTGGAGGCTTTCACTCTGGGTCTGTATGCTGGCATTAGCATGACGGTGATGTGGTCAGAGAGACCTATGTGGGGGAGGGGGGAGGCCTTGTACGCTCCTTTGTGGGTTGTGTAGACCAGATCCAAAATGTTGTCTCCTCTTGTAGGGAAATCAACATGCTGGTGTAGTTTGGGAAGGACAGTCTTAAGGTTTGCATGGTTGAAATCTCCAGCAAAGATGGTGAAGCCGTCTGGGTGAGCCGTCTGTTGTTCGCTGATGGCCTGATACAGTTCACAAAGTGCCGCATTTCTATCACTTGTTGGAGGTCGGGGGGATGTAAACAGCGACTAGCAGAATCGCCGTGAATTCCCTCGGCAGATAAAAAGGACGGCACCTTACGATCATAAACTCCGCCAGTGGTGAGCAGTGTCTACATACCACGGCAGCGTCCCGGCACCATGCGTCCCGGATGTAAACACATACCCCGCCGCCCCTGGGTTTCCCTCCATCAGCGAGGGCTCTGTCCGCCCGGTAGCATGTTAGCTGCTCCAGTCTCACAGCAGAGTCGGGGATGTTGTCGTTTAGCCATGTTTCCGTGAAGATAAGCACACAGCAGTTCCTCACGTCTCGCTGCTCCGTCTGCAGCAGTCTAATGTGGTCCATTTTATTGTCCAAGGATCGCACATTAGCCATGATAATGGATGGTATGGCTGGACGAGTTGGCCTAGCCGCTAGCCTAGCTCGGGTTCCTCCGCCTACCCTCTTCTGCTTCCTCTCACAACGCTTGGCGCCTCCTTTCTGGGGAGGAGTGGCAGTCGAGTCCGTGTGGTCGGTGTGGTCGTAGGGCCAAGTAATCCGTGCTCCGCGAGTGTTTCCGCTTGTTCAGCGTCCAGAGTGCCGTGTAGTTTGGTCCTGCCGATGGTTAACAGAACCTGGCGACTATATTTGGGTTCCGACGTAGACAGACGAGGCGAAGACGAACAATTTTTGGACGAACTTTTGCACAAACATTTAGAAACAGAACAAAACACCAAATGGTCAGGACAGAGAGGGGCCGCTGCGTCCGTACATCACCTCTACATCACCACTACATCACCACTACATCACCCCTACATCACCTCTACATCACCACTACATCACCCCTACATCACCACTACATCACCACTACATCACCTCTACATCACCACTACATCACCACTACATCACCACTACATCACCACTACATCACCCCTACATCACCACTACATCACCTCTACATCACCTCTACATCACCACTACATCACCTCTACATCACCCCTACATCACCACTACATCACCCCTACATCACCTCTACATCACCTCTACATCACCACTACATCACCTCTACATCACCACTACATCACCTCTACATCACCACTACATCACCCCTACATCACCACTACATCACCCCTACATCACCACTACATCACCTCTACATCACCCCTACATCACCTCTACATCACCACTACATCACCTCTACATCACCACTACATCACCTCTACATCACCCCTACACCACCCCTACATCACCACTACATCACCTCTACATCACCTCTACATCACCTCTACATCACCCCTACATCACCACTACATCACCCCTACATCACCTCTACATCACCACTACATCACCCCTACATCACCTCTACATCACCACTACATCACCACTACATCACCTCTACATCACCCCTACATCACCACTACATCACCCCTACATCACCACTACATCACCTCTACATCACCTCTACATCACCTCTACATCACCACTACATCACCTCTACATCACCTCTACATCACCACTACATCACCTCTACATCACCCCTACACCACCCCTACATCACCCCTACACCACTACATCACCTCTACATCACCACTACATCACCTCTACATCACTTCTACATCACCCCTACATCACCACTACATCACCTCTACATCACCCCTACATCACCACTACATCACCCCTACATCACCCCTACATCACCACTACATCACCTCTACATCACCACTACATCACCTCTACATCACCACTACATCACCTCTACATCACCACTACATCACCTCTACATCACCCCTACATCACCACTACATCACCTCTACATCACCACTACATCACCCCTCCATCACCCCTACACTAGCACTACATCACCTCTACATCACCACTACATCACCCCTACCACACCACTACATCACCGCTACATCACCTCTACATCACTCTACATCACCACTACATCACCCCTACATCACCACCACATCACCACTACATCACCCCTACATCACCACTACATCACCTCTACATCACCACTACATCACCTCTACATCACCACTACATCACCTCTACATCACCACTACATCACCTCTACATCACCCCTACATCACCTCTACATCACCACTACATCACCTCTACATCACCTCTACATCACCTCTACATCACCCCTACACCACCCCTACATCACCACTACATCACCCCTACACCACTACATCACCTCTACATCACCACTACATCACCTCTACATCACTTCTACATCACCCCTACATCACCACTACATCACCCCTACATCACCCCTACATCACCACTACATCACCTCTACATCACCACTACATCACCCCTACATCACCTCTACATCACCACTACATCACCTCTACATCACCCCTACATCACCACTACATCACCACTACATCACCCCTACATCACCTCTACATCACCACTACATCACCTCTACATCACCACTACATCACCTCTACATCACCCCTACATCACCCCTACATCACCCACATCACTCTACATCACCTACATCACCTCTACATCACCACTACATCACCCCTACATCACCTCTACATCACCCCACATCACCTCTACATCACCCCTACATCACCACTACATCACCACTACATCACCTCTACATCACCCCTACATCACCACTACATCACCTCTACATCACCCCTACATCACCCCTACATCACCACTACATCACCTCTACATCACCTCTACATCACCCCTACATCACCTCTACATCACCCCTACATCACCACTACATCACCACTACATCACCTCTACATCACCCCTACATCACCACTACATCACCTCTACATCACCCCTACATCACCACTACATCACCTCTACATCACCACTACATCACCTCTACATCACCACTACATCACCCCTACATCACCTCTACATCACCTCTACATCACCACTACATCACCCCTCAGGGCTCCAGACTGCGACCAAATGGTCGCATTTTGCGCCTAAAATTAGACACAGTGCGAGTAAATTTTTCATCAACTCGCGCATGCGCGACCAGTAAATTAGCAGATTTCTTTTTTTGTTATTAAATATTTTTGTTGCTTACAAACTTGTTCTACACTTCAGCCCACTATAGTTAGCGGTAATGCCTGAATGACTGGTTTGCTAACCGACATTAACTCCAGAAGAAGAAGAAAGGAGACGAAAACCGAAGAAGAAGAAGAAGGCTGGCCTATGTGTGAGAGGGGGGGGGGGGGGGCTAATGTGTGAAAAGAGGCGCACCGCAGCGGAGGGCCGCAGAGTGAGAGGTCCACGAGGGGATCCTCACCACCGAGCGGCGTCCCCGTCCCCCGAGTTGAATCTCTGGGTCAACTCAGCCGACTCTCACATGTCTGCCCCTATAGACTGATGCTCACGGTAAACACATTGGATCGGGAGCGCGCGAGGATTTTGATAAAGTTAGCGGAAGGATTTAAGTGACAACATCCGGTTTTGCAAAGTTAGCGGAAAGAACCACGTGAAACAACATCCGTTTTTCAAAATAAGATGTCGACAAATCATACACGAACATATAAAAGTAAACAATGAACTGATTTTGTATCTTTATAGATCATTTCTGAGATTTAGCTTAAATTATGCTAACATTAAAACATTTTTACTGGACCAAGGAAGAGTTTATCAAAATTAGTCAGTCTTTTGTATGTTAAGAAAAGTCCTGTATATAGATTTCCCCAAGAGTTCCAGGAAATGAATAATGCAGATGTGTTCCATACATATCTGAAATCCCCTACAATAGCAATCAAACAATTTTAATGTATCAATTAGGACATTTTTCAAAGTAAAAGTCCTAAATGTTTAAAGAAATCGGTAATTTCTTTAATGTTTGAGTTGCTTTATATATGTATTTCCTCATAGTCCTAGGCAATAATGCTACACAATAAATAGAATGCTTCAATCGACTCGGTGATCGGTATTATCGGTGATCGGCAGATACTGATTTCAGTGATCGGTGATCGGCACCAAAAACCTGATCGGTGCATCTCTAATCATAACATCATCAAACCCTAGATGGTATTGAAAAGAGAACGTGCTGCATAGTAATATTTATTTTTGATTCCGTTTCCTAAAAGAAACTGCTTTCTATGAATGCATTCAATCAATGGGGGGGGTGGTGAGAGTGTGCTCACCCGTGTGCGCGCATCACAGCAGAACTTCGATGTCGGCGCGCTCATCGCTCTGTCACGCGAGCCGAGAATTGTTGACGGGGGGGGGGGGGTGTAGACGAAAATTACAGAGTGGCGGGTGGAGATTTCACCCTGTTATAATGGTAGGGGAACCACTGGAGTTGATAAGGGTGTCTTCTTGTCTGATCAATACACAACTGTGAGGTGCGTGAATGGACAGATCGGCCAGCTGCTGATCACTCACTCAATAGCTCGACCTGCACGAATAGACGGTGCGCGCGCAAACATTTTTTGGGAGCACTGAAGACCCATTTTGACCCAGGAAAACCCTGTGTGCGCCCCTAAATTTTCTGCTTGCGCCCCTAAAATTTTAAGTTAGGGGCCACTGTGCTCCTAGTAAAAAAAGTTAGTCTGGAGCCCTGCCCCTACATCACCACTACATCACCACTACATCACCTCTACATCACCACTACATCACCACTACATCACCCCTACATCACCTCTAAATCACCTCTACATCACCCCTACATCACCACTACATCACCTCTACATCACCACTACATCACCTCTACATCACTTCTACATCACCCCTACATCACCACTACATCACCCCTACATCACCACTACATCACCTCTACATCACCCCTACATCACCACTACATCACCCCTACATCACCACTACATCACCTCTACATCACCCCTACATCACCACTACATCACCACTACATCACCTCTACATCACCACTACATCACCTCTACATCACCTCTACATCACCCCTACATCACCACTACACCACCTCTACATCACCCCTACATCACCACTACATCACTTCTACATCACCCCTACATCACCACTACATCACCTCTACATCACCCCTACATCACCTCTACATCACCTCTACATCACCACTACATCACCCCTACATCACCTCTACATCACCCCTACATCACCTCTACATCACCCTACATCACCTCTACATCACCTCTACATCACCTCTACATCACCCCTACATCACCTCTACATCACCCACATCACCACTACATCACCCCTACATCACCTCTACATCACCCCTACATCACCTCTACATCACCACTACATCACCACTACATCACCACTACATCACCCCTACATCACCTCTACATCACCCCTACATCACCACTACATCACCCCTACATCACCTCTACATCACCCCTACATCACCCCTACACCACCACTACATCACCTCTACATCACCCCTACATCACCACTACATCACCTCTACATCACCCCTACATCACCTCTACATCACCCCTACATCACCTCTACATCACCACTACATCACCCCTACATCACCACTACATCACCCCTACATCACCTCTACATCACCTCTACATCACCTCTACATCACCCCTACATCACCTCTACATCACCCCTACATCACCTCTACATCACCTCTACATCACCCTACATCACCCACATCACCTACATCACCCTACATCACCTCTACATCACCCACATCACCTCTACATCACCACTACATCACCCCTACATCACCCTACATCACCCTCACATCACCACCACATCACCTCTACATCACCACTACATCACCCTTACATCAGCTCTACATCACCACTACATCACCACCACATCACCTCTACATCACCACTACATCACCCTACATCACCACTACATCACCACTACATCACCCCTACATCACCACTACATCACCCCTACATCACCCTACATCACCTCTACATCACCACTACATCACCACTACATCACCCCTACATCACCACTACATCACCTCTACATCACCACTACATCACCCCTACATCACCACTACATCACCTCTACATCACCACTACATCACCCCTACATCACCACTACATCACCTCTACATCACCTCTACATCACCACTACATCACCCCTACATCACCTCTACATCACCACTACATCACCTCTACATCACCTCTACATCACCCCTACATCACCTCTACATCACCACTACATCACCCCTACATCACCTCTACATCACCCCTACATCACCACTACATCACCTCTACATCACCACTACATCACCTCTACATCACCCCTACATCACCACTACATCACCCCTACATCACCTCTACATCACCCCTACATCACCACACGGAGGAGGCAGGACTCACAGGACTCTGAACATATTTACTAAGAATATAGAAGAATATACACTTTTATTAATCCCCAAGGGGAAATTAGTTCTCTGCATTTAACCCATCCTTAGTTATTAAGGAAGGGCTGCGGTGAAGCGCCCGGGAAGCAACTGGGGGTTCAGTGCCTTGCTCAAGGACACTTCGACTTACAACTAATGGGGAGAGCGGGGATCGAACCCACAACCCTGCGGTTGCAGGACGGCCCTCTTACCCCACTGAGCTAAAGCCGCCACAGTATTGCTGTTGGCTCACAAGACCCTACAAGTTAAACTGCATTTAGCGTATTAATGAATATGATTAGCCGTCGTATTAATACACATATTCTGTTAGTCAAGCATTCAGACATAACAAGATGTTCTTAATGAGGTTTAAGAAGCGTCGGCCACAGGAAGGCTCTCCATCTCCCTGCAGAAGAGACGCTGAAGCGGCCGTGTCGCTCTGCTGCCAGAGACAATTATCAACTTCAACTATGGAGCCCAGTTCAAAGTGTCAGCTTTGAGGACGGACCCAAATCAATGTTGGTGTCGTTGTTGTAACACACGTGATGTCTGTGTCTGTGCCTCCTGTGGTTGTATCCAGAGGTCGGCCTCACCCTCTCCAGCAGGAGGCCTCTCTTCAACAACACGCCTGTCTTTCAGAAACAAGATGCTCAAGCACTGGGGCGTCGTGGGAGGGCTGGCTGCTGCGCTGGCAGCTGGACTTTATGTTTTGTGGGGCCCGATCACAAAGAGAAGGAAGAAGCAGAGAGGTGAGTGTGACACAGCAGGAGGCTGGGACCTGGTTGTCCAGCAGCTGACGGGGACCCTGTTTCTCTCAGGTATGGCTCCTGGTCTGTTGAATTTAGGCAACACCTGCTTCCTGAACTCGTTGCTCCAGGGCTTGGCAGCGTGTCCGTCCTTCATCCGGTGGCTGGAGGTGTTCTCGTGTTCCCGTGGGATCCAGTCGTGCAGGGACAGCCAGATGTCCAGCACGCTGCTTCAGCTTCTCCACGGTAGATCACTGACCCCAGAGGTAGCGGACGTGTGTTTATTGATGATGACGACTTGTTCTGGCAGCTCTGTCCAGAGACCGGCCGGGGGAGGACGACGTGCTGGATGCCGGGGGCCTGCTGGCTGTTCTCAGACTCTACAGGTGGCACATCAGTTCATTTGAAGAGCAGGTAAGGCATCACGCTGTGGAGCCGTGTCTTTAGTCGATTTCTCTCATGTGTTGAAGTCTTAAGAGTTTCCTGACTGTTGGTTTCTCCGCCCTCAGGACGCACATGAACTTTTTCATGTCCTTACATCTTCTCTGGAGGAGGAGCGGGATCGTCAACCCAAAGTCGCTCACTTGTTTGACATGCAGTCCCTCGAGGCAAGTTCCCCCTCCCCAGTGCAGCCCACACAGGATGCTCCTGGAGGGAAGTCGTTGCACCATTTTTAACCCAAACTCTTTTAATCAAGTCAAGTCCAGCATGGTAACTTCAGCCGGTGTTGTGGAAGTCAACAGGGACACGTCGGTCACTGTGTATGTTTCTGTCTCATGCCAGAGCCCTCCTGCTCAGGTTGAGGAAACGATGATCTGCAGGAGTCGAGGTACGGAGACAACGAAGTTATGAAGACAAGATCCCCAAACAGAGCCCTGTGTTTCATCTGCATTTATTGTGCGTGTTGCAGCCCCTCTTCATCCGATACCGAGCCCCTGGAAGTCTCAGCATCCTTTTCACGGTCGCTTAACCAGCAATATGTCGTGCAAGCGCTGCGAACAACAAGTGAGTTTGTTGGTTGTTGTTGTTGACAGGAAAGCGATGAGCAAAGGCTCAAGAGCCTCATTTAGCTTTCTCTCTCTTGATGTGACTCACACACCTGCTGTGCTGTTGTTCAGAGTCCAATGCGGTACGACTCGTTTGAGAGCCTCTCCCTGGCCCTCCCTTTGCCTCAGTGGGTAAGCAGAGAGATGAGGAGCATGTGCATATTGAATGTGCGATCCCTCCTGAATGGTGCATGTTTCCTCAGGGTCGACGCATCTCTCTGGATCAGTGTCTCCAGCTCTTTATCTCCTCTGAAGCCATCAAGGAGGTGGAGTGTGAGAACTGCACCAAGGTGCGTTCACTGCGTCGCCACGCTCTGGTCAAGTCATACAAACCAAGAGACAACACAATCATCACGTGACTCACAGCCATATGCCTGGTGCATTCTGCACCATCAGGCTGCATGTTGTATGACAAAGACAACATTTGGTTGATTGTGTTTGATTTCACCTCAGCTTCAACAAGGGAACACCGTCAACGGGCGAGTTCTGGAGAGCCAGAGGACGACGTTCATTAAACAGCTCAAACTTGGAAAGGTACGTGTAATTTATGATGTCACTATTAGCTGATCATGAATTACACAATGTTGATCGCTATGGAGACAACAGGGACTCTAAGGCCTCACAGTCACATTTGAGGTGGATCAGAACTGAACTCACGATGGAGATGTTCTCTCCCATCTCATCTCTTCCTCCAGCTCCCTCAGTGCCTCTGCATCCATTTACAAAGGCTGACGTGGTCCAGCGAAGGAACGCCCATCAAGAGGCAGGAGCACGTTCAGTTTGCGGAGCATCTGTCGATGGACCGCTACAAACACCACGCCGCCGCCCGCAGAGGACGGCCCACCCCACGAGCGCCGCTCCCCACGGAGGCAGCGGGTCCAGAGGGTTCTGCCCGTGGCCCCGGTGGGTGTCGCCATGTCCTGGCTCACGTTCAGTTGGTCTTTGTCCTCATACATTCGTTTCATTTGTGATTTCCAGAAGCAGAGCGTCAGTCCAACAACAACCAGCCTTTTCCCAACGGAACGTGTCCGTCTGTCCTCCTTCAGGCCCCGCTCGGCCTCACATGTGACGTCAGGTAAACTTCAAACTCGTTTGGCTCCATCTCTTCAGCGTTTTGGAGATCAAAGCGTATCGAGCGGGATGTGCTTGTTCTTTGATCTGACTCCGTCCATCTCGTCGTACCGTCTTTCCCTCCAGGCCGACGGAGTACTTGTTCCAGCTCACGGCCGTGCTGGTCCACCACGGAGACATGCACTCGGGACATTTCGTCACGTACCGCCGCAGCCCTTCCTCACCTCGCAGCCCTTCCTCACCTCGCAGCCCTTCCTCACCTCGCAGCCCTTCCTCACCTCGCAGCTCTTCCTCACCTCGCAGCCCTTCCTCACCTCGCAGCTCTTCCTCACCTCGCAGCCCTTCCTCACCTCGCAGCTCTCCGCCCGTCAGCCCCCAGTGGCTCTGGGTGTCAGACGACTCCGTACGGAAAGCCAGCCGGCACGAGGTGCTGTCCTCCAACGCCTACATGCTCTTCTACGAGAGAGTCCGGAGCGTGAGCCCGGCTCTGCGCCCGGAGGAGTGACCCGGATGCCCGCGGCCTCACGGCGGACCGACTCGTGCCTTTGCAGTCAAGCTGTCACAGCTGAATGTTCCAGGCACCACTCGGACCCCACAGGGGGATCTGACCTTGTGACGGAGGCCAGAGAGGAATTCCGGCCCGGAGTGACCGGACAGATCATGTTGCATCATGTTGCATCATGTGTCACGGCAGCCGGTCGGAGGGCGTTAGATGATGTCATAACTTCTCTGATCCGGAGGAAGAGACTCAACCCCAAAGATCACGGACCTGCAAGTTTTTAGTCAAATATCGTTGATCAAGTAAACTATTGTTCCCGTACTCTGAGAACCATTTCTGTCATGCAACAGTTTGACTTCCACGGGACAAAAAACAGGAACGCTTCCCGACCGAGGGCCCTCTGGGTTCAGGTTCACACGATGCTCTACATGTTGGTGTTAAATGTCAACGCAATACACTCTGAGGGGTTCCTGTTATTTTATAGATGACGAAGAATTCTTGGAGATTTTACTTCCAAGTAGTTTCATTTGATGAAGTTAAAGAGGTAAAACATGTCCCCCTGCTTCTGGTTCTCTTG
Source organism: Pseudoliparis swirei (assembly GCF_029220125.1). Taxonomy (NCBI): domain Eukaryota; kingdom Metazoa; phylum Chordata; class Actinopteri; order Perciformes; family Liparidae; genus Pseudoliparis; species Pseudoliparis swirei. The sequence continues at coordinate 323,795 of NC_079394.1, forward strand.
TCTAATCTAATTTGCCTCATAATTTCCAGCAGCGTATGGAATGAATGTTTCAAGAGGATGACATCATGTCACCGTCTGACCTGCAGAGCTGAGGGCAAAGCGCCACGTTGGGCTCTGAACACGTGACGCCATGTGATGTGTGGCCGTTGACGGGCAACAGCAACAATGAGCCGCTCAGTGAATAAAGCCACGTCATTCTGAATGTTGCATTCGGTGTCGCTGCCGTTGCTCCTGCCAAACCAAGGAGGTTGAGAAACGGCCGGATGCAAAACTCCTTCACGTTTGCGATTTGCACTCATGTATATTCATGTGAGATTGTGTGTATTCTTGGTGTGTCTGTAAAGGTGAATGTTTTCAGCTATTAAAAGCATTAAATGAACTAGAGCCAGGGTCATTATTGGTACTTTTGAGACGATAGAATATCAAGCAGAGACTTCCTGATGCGTCCGTGTCAGACGCTGAAGCTCCGAAGCTGCAGCGGGTCGCCGTTTTTAATCAAACTATTTTAATAATCAATTTGTTTTCGTTGTTGCAGCCGACAACTGATTGTAGTTTCCTAAATTTAATTTATGTCAGTTGAATCTGTTTTTGGGGGTTCGTCTGGGTTTCATCTCGTTTTATTTAAAGCAGACCTGCTTCCTTATGGAAATAGTTCCTTTGTTTTGCATGTCGGTGTATTTTAATTTAATTACATCTATTGAATTAAAATGGTTTTATTTTAAACCCCTCCCACTGTAGGTCTGACCTCAGTCCCCCATACAGTGACCATAATAAACAGTGATTTGCTATCAGGCACGAAGAGGAGCATTCAGTGCAACCCGATGCTAACGGAGCCGTCAGCGCTGCACTCAAGGAGAGTCGGACCGTTTTCAGAAGGATGCATGTTCAGGTCATGGTTTCCTGAGGGACCTCATGGAAGTGAGTCAGGAGTTTGGACTCCTGTCATTTTAAACATGTACTTTAAACCCTGGTTCTGTCATTTAGTCGCCCAGATTCAGTTCCTATGAACAAATACATTTTCAATGTGTGATATCCATGTGCCCAGCAACAGGTCCGTCCTCCGCTTCGTCCCAGATGGTGGGCCCCGTGCTCAGAGGAGAGGATGCTCACGTGACCCTCTCCTTCTGCCCGGCAGGACGCGTCTGAAGGTGAGGTTGATGCGAGGCAGGGACGTCTTCTTCCGGACCGGGAGGCTGTGGTACCAGAACGTGTTGGTCGGGGAGTTCATGAGGAGCAAGCTTCCGTGAGCGAGCTCCAGCTTCACAGGGTCCATCTGGCGGACGCCGTGTCTCCCGCGAGCGTCTCTGTGGCGAAAGATAAGGTCTCGCGCCGCTCCCAGAGAGACGGAGGCGATGGGAGCGAGGGGGTCCAGCTCCCTCTCGTCGTCTCGGTGCTCGCCCATGTGATCCCGACCGTCTCTGTACCTGGGGGACAGGAGACCACCTTCAGCAGGGAGACACACATCCAACTTCTGGTGTAGCGGTCCAAGGATGGAAGAACGTTGAGATGGATGTAAGAATGGTGAACTCCTTTTTGGTTTTCAAGGGAATTATTTATTAAACTTCTTTCTGTTTTTGTATATTATATATAATAATATTGTCTTGTATTTGATTTGATTGACTGAATAAAATAAAATACACAAACTGATCTGAAAGCATGTGTTCAGGAATGCCTCACCTGTTGACCAGAACAAAGTTAAATGTTTGTCCGGTTGTTTTCGTGACAACATCCCGAATATATTCCAAGGTCGGAGTCCAGGGCCGGGCTGAACGCGGCACTCCAGAATACGTGTAGGTCAGACCCGCATCGCCATACGTGGCCTGCTTTCTCGGGATGCCGTGCACCTTTCCAAACACCTGGACCGTTGCTTCTTCCCCTGGAACAAAAACATCCGCGATAGATCAACAACTCTGCAGCGCCTGGTCCTCTGCAGAAGGAGGTGTGGTGCTGTACCTGTCGAGTACACCACCTCCTCCTCCAGCTGCTTAAACAGCTGGTCTGCTTCCTCTGTGGAGAGCAGCAGAGCATAGTCACAGTCGAGTCCCTCCGCCTCCACTTTCTGCCAGGGAACCGGGTGAGAGAACTCGTCTTCCTCATCGTCTTCCTCATCGTCCTCCTGCTGCGCCGTCCTCTCGTCACTCTCCAGTTTCATCCTCTTCTGTGGACTTTGGGCTTTGTTATTGCTGGAGAGTTTATTCTCAAACTTTTCCATTTCAGTAACCGGTTATCTGTGGGACTCTGGATCCTGTATTTTAGGATTTTTAAAGACCTGGGTGATGCAAAAGAGGTGGAACATGAACTATGATTTAGTAAATAAATCTGTACACAATTATTATTATTAATACACCATATGTCTCAGCATATTAACATATGTACAACTAATAAAAGCAGGGCTGCAACATTTTTATAATGTTAATACATTTTTTATTTTTTTACAATGAATCGCTTCTTAATGTAGAAAAAAGTCAAAATGCCAATCACAAATTCCCTGAGCGGTATTCAACATTAAAACAGTTCAACATATTGAATATAATGTCAAACATATCACATGGAGCACATTCTCATATTTAGGAACTTTTAAGAATAAAAATGATTTGGGGTATTTCTGCTTTCAAATTGTAAAATGTATTCATTATCAAAATAGTCGACGATTAATTTATGTCCACTGACTATAGAGCGTATTCACGTGACGTCAGCATCTCACATCTTGGGGTCCACTTATGAAAGGTCAGGAGAAGTTGACCTGTTGTGTCCTGTTTGATTATGCGAGAGTCCAGCCACCTCGTGTCCTTCTGCATTACCAAAGACAGATTTCAGCGGTTGGAATTGAATATTCGCAACGCTTTTTTACCTGATTTTACTCGCTCAACACTTTGTGGTTAATTCGCTAGTTACCCCTAGTTACCAGCACATAGCCCGGTCACATTCCTGTCAAACAGTTTTCATTTCCGCTATCGACCATGGGACATTAACAACTATTTCTGCGTTATACTTGCTGTAGAAATACCACGTCAAGCGCCCCGTGTCTGGGTTCATATATGATCCGTAGTCGCACAGCTCCGCCTCCAGGACGAGTGTCTGGATGAAGCCGCTTCCAGCTCCTTCAGGACCAGCAGTACCTGTTTGGCTGGCCGTGCTGATGCTGTTCCCATGGAGCCAGTGATTTATTTTACCTCGACATGAATCACAGAGTAAAGGCAGACATCGCCCGACGGAGTTGCCATGTTCATGGCTTCCTCCCAAGTTTCCATCCACAGTTCCTTTTGCGCAAGTGAAACATTGATTTTCGCTCGGCGAGAAAGCAAAAAGAGATTATTGACGAGAGTCAATGGAAACGAGCCCACAACCCGATGTGTCAACAGAAACACATGAGAACAGTCCTGACGCTCAGACGCCGAGTGAAGCTGAAGTAGATGACCAGTTGAAGTAATAGCCTGTCTTGTTGAGCTGATAAACCCATATTCTGAATCATTAGTCCCACATCCAACAATGAGGCACAGAACCATAATCACAAGGCACACCGCTTTGAACTGAAATCGTGAGTGAGATTTTGTCGGGGGTGACCAAAATGTTGCCGCGCACGCAGCCACGCACGTTGGTGGCTCAAATATCAGGAAATTTGAATTAATGTGGCGTTGTACCCATGTTGTACCCATGTTGTCCCCATGTTGTCCCCATGTTGTCCCCATGTTATACCCATGTTGTACCCATGTTGTACCCATGTTGTACCCATGTTGTCCCCATGTTGTCCCCATGTTGTACCCATGTTGTACCCATGTTGTACCCATGTTGTACCCATGTTGTACCCATGTTGTACCCATGTTGTCCCCATGTTGTACCCATGTTGTCCCCATGTTGTACCCATGTTGTACCCATGTTGTACCCATGTTGTACCCTGCATTCTGGCCTGGCAAAAGTCTTTTACAAGGCATCTTTGCTACCGTAAATAATTAAAATGTTTTTTAATAACTACTCTTTTACAAAAACATGACTAATTCTATTGCACAAATGTCCTGTCTTTATGTTAAATTCTTTATAATACATCTTACTTGTTCAAAGAGCTGTCTTGAAAATTTTTGAGAGGGTCCTTTTCCTAGGCCTGCAAATAAAGTGATACATGCTATGTGGGCAGCCTTAACAAACAATGCTCTGATGTGTTGAGCATGCAGGATACCAAGAGGTTAACAAGGTGCTCTCCTGCTGCTCCTTATGACAGCTGAGTTTACATCACCTCACAAAATCACACGCACAAACACAACACATTATTTCAAGATTTAAAGTTTAAGAGAGTGAGAACTTAATTGAACCACATGTCATTAACAGGGCTCTTAAGTTTTGAAGACAGGCAAGAGTGACATATCTATCCAGGATGCTTTATTTTCATTGGTTGCTGGATTAAATCTTACCCAGATACAACAGCGACGTTTTTTTCTGATTGGCTATTGTGTAGCAAATTTCTTTTTTTTGATTGGCTGATAAGTGGCACCTCAGCAGAACTCCAGGGGAGCGCTTGATTCCTCCACGGTGAGGGCAGCGCGGCTCATGTTGGCGGCACATTAAAACATTAAATAGCCGACAGTTTTTTCAGCGTGAGAAATACGATGTGTGGCGGGAGTGCGTGACTTAAGACCGAAATGCGTGACTGTCCCGCTCAATGCGTGACACTTGAGAGCCCTGCACTAACACACCGTAGTCTCTGCTCGTTGTGTCTGTTTGAAAATCTTCTTCTGTTGCTAACTTCGGGACTCTTTGGGGTAAATAGGATGTCTATGCAGCGAATAGGTTTATAGATGCGCTCCTTAGCGCCATCTATCGTCGCGGAGTTTGAAAAGAAACCAACGCGCCTCGGCCCAAAATCAGAATTTCTTTTGCCGTGAGATATTGGTTGTGTGGCGTGAGAGCGTGAAAACATGCAAAAGCGTGTGTCACACAGCGAAACCGTGAGAGTTGGTAGCTCTGGAATGGTCATTTCTAAAGAAGAGCGGCATAAAATAAAGCAAAACAATGCCGCGCATGGACCCCAACATGGCCGCCAAAGGTTGTTGTGGTCACGTGAGTGAATACGCTCAATAAGGCGACATGATCCCGTTAAACGACGCAGTATGACGTCATGGAGAGCCGCGCGCAGCTCCTCAGCCTCAATCTGATTCGTCATTTCTTTTGGCGCCATTTCATGATCAGTTGGAACGTGTGTGTCTCGCGAGGGGACCACTGCGCGCGTGCACGAGCTCGTATCTCGATACTTTAGTTAGTTTACAGCAGCGCGACGCGGAGTGCAGCGACACGATGATGGGACAAAAAAACATCAACTCGTTTTTTTCGCCAGTGTCGAAGAAGAGACTTTCTAAGGAAGCCAAGGAGGACGCCGAGCACCCGGTAAGCGCACCTGTGTGTTACGGTAACACGTGACGGTAACAGGTAACGGTGTAAGCACCAGCTCGTGTACCTGGAGGAGCGCTCGGGACTCCAAGCTGCGTTCACGAGCACCGCGGGGTTCTCTGCTGTTGGTCACTGTCGACGGCTGATGACGTCAGACTCGCTTCTCACCTGCTGGTGTTTCAATGCTTCCTCCGTACAGAAGAAGCTGAAGGCCTCGGCGGGGGAGCCGGCGCCTCCTCCCCCGGGGCAGCGGGACGAGGAGGAGCCGGCGCCTCCTCCCCCGGGGCAGCGGGACGAGGAGGAGCCGGCGCCTCCTCCCCCGGGGCAGCGGGACGAGGAGGCCGCGCTGGAGCTTCCGGGCTTCGGGGGAAGCTGGAGAGACGCACTGGCGGCGGAGTTTGGGAAGCCGTACTTCAAACGCGTGAGGGAGATGCCGCCGCGCGCGCGCCTCGCCGTCCCGGTGTCACGTGGGAACAGAGTGAGTAACTTCCGCTCTCCTCGCAGCTGATGACCTTCGTCTCTGAGGAGCGGAGCCGCGGCTCGGTGTTCCCTCCGGCCGAGGACGTCTTCACCTGGACGCAGTGTGACGTCAGACAGGTGAGTTGATCTGCGGGGCTCACCTGGTGGTACCTGAACGCAGCACACGGCGTTTAATATGGAAAGAGGTCTGTGTGTCTGTGTGTGTGTGTGTGTGTGTCTCTGTGTGTGTGTCTCTGTGTGTGTGTGTCTGTGTGTGTGTGTCTCTGTGTGTGTGTGTGTACGTCTCTGTGTGTGTGTCTCTGTGTGTGTACGTCTCTGTGTGTGTGTGTGTGTGTCTCTGTGTGTGTGTGTGTGTGTCTCTGTGTGTGTCTGTGTGTGTGTCTCTGTGTGTGTGTGTGTGTGTGTGTGTGTGTGTCTGTGTGTGTGTGTGTGTCTCTGTGTGTGTGTGTGTGTCTCTGTGTGTGTGTGTACGTCTCTGTGTGTGTGTGTCTGTGTTTGTGTGTCTCTGTGTGTGTCTGTGTGTGTGTCTCTGTGTGTGTGTGTCTCTGTGTGTGTCTGTGTGTGTGTGTCTCTGTGTGTGTCTCTTTTAAATGATGTCTCACCTTCAGGTGAAGGTGGTGATTCTGGGCCAGGACCCGTACCACGGGCCTCACCAGGCTCATGGGCTGTGCTTCAGCGTCAGGAGGCCGGAGCGTCCTCCGCCCAGGTGAACACCACTTGTGTGTCTACCTGTGAGCCGGTGTTCCGGTTCAACCTGAGACCCTGTTAGCTGGCGACCTTCGGTCCAATGCGTCTGTTGTTGTCGTAGTTACGGCAGATGTTGATCATAGCAGGAGAACACGCAGCTGTCCTCGCGAATGCCGCATTGTTTAGTTCTCCAGTTCAATGAGAAACCTTCTGGTGTCTGAAGGAGACGATGGAGAAGAGGAAGCGTCCAGCGACTTGAAGCCACCAGTTCTCTGCTTCGTGGTGACCGGTGGCCGCAGTGCAGGTTATTTAATTGTGCGAACAGAGTAAACCGTGTCGCTCTTGGCCTAGTGGTCAGATCCCCGTCAATGCACCTTTCCCCCCCAAAAACATGAGTTTGAATCCCGTAACATCTTTATATATATGTGTTGTTGTACTACAGAGTTATGATACGTGATACATGTTTGCACAAAACAGACTCCCAATTGTATGTTGATTAAGTGTTTATTTATTTGACCAAATGTATTTCAAAGGAAGGGCAGTTTGCTAACTTCCTGTTTCAACCCATAAACAACACGCGACGCTTCAAGTCGCTGGACCTCTTCTCCATCGTCTCCTTCAGACACCAGAAGGTTTCTCATTGAACTGGAGAACTAAACAATGCGGCATTCGCGAGGACAGCTGCGTGTTCTCTTGCTATGATCAACATCTGCCGTAACTACGACAACAACAGACGCGTTGGACCGAAGGTCTCCAGTTAACAGGGTCTCAGGTTGAAGCGTAACACCGGTCCTTCAGACCGCAGCGTTCCTCTTTAAATGTTCATCACACCTGGGATCCTTTTCCATGTAGTTTGGGGAACGTGTTCAAAGAGCTGGCGTCTGACATCGAAGGCTTTCAGCACCCGGGTCACGGGGACCTGACGGCGTGGGCCGCTCAAGGTATCCAACGTTGACCCAAAGCTGCACCAGAGAGCGCTCGTTGCTCCTTCCTCACCTGCCTCCACCCGGCCCCTCGCCTCAGGTGTGCTGTTGCTCAACGCCGTGTTGACGGTCCGAGCGCACCGGGCCAACTCCCACAAGGACCGCGGCTGGGAGACCTTCACGGACGCCGTGGTGAGGTGGCTCAGCGCCAACCTGCACGGCCTGGTGTTCCTGCTGTGGGGAGCGTACGCGCAGAAGAAGGGCGCCGCCATCGACAGGGTGGGTCTCGCCGCTTCACGCCGCTTCACGCCGCTTCACCTGTTGCACGCGCCTGACTGTGTTCTGTTGCAGAAGCGGCACCACGTGCTGCAGGCGGTGCATCCCTCGCCCTTGTCTTGTCATCGAGGATTCTTTGGATGCAAGCATTTCTCAAAGGCCAACGAGCTGCTGAAGACATCCGGGAAGTCTCCCGTGAACTGGAAGGAACTTTAAGATGTTCTTCATATTTCCTTGCATGCGTGTTGTCAACTTCAAAGTGAAACATCAGCGTTCACAGCCGACTGCACAGAGGTCTCTGACGGCCTTCACCTGGGCGGCTGAGTTGTCACGGCCTTTTCTAAAACGGTTTGTTAATCATTGTAAATATTGTTGTGTTTTTTAATGTACATTCTTTTTAAATATTGGTTCTATTAAAGTGGTTCCAAAAAGTGTTTTCATTTGAATGTCTCTAAATGTGCTCAGGAGTGTCAGCCTTCCTCAGGTGTCATAGAGCTGCTGTCCGTCTCCCCTGCCGCTTCTTTACTGGAACAAAGAGAATTGTGTGTACGGCATTTCAATCAGGTAAGACCCGTTAAATGAAGAAAGGATGTTTATTGTTAACATGTGATGTGCAACGATGAAGTCTCAGAGCCTTTGGCGCTTGGACTCTATGGGGAGATTTGAGGTTGAGGGCTGACTGCCCTGATCAGCAACGAGGTGGACCCCCCCCCCCCCCCCCATGGAGTCCAGACCTGGTGGTGCTGACGAGCTCAAGCTGATGGATCCTTGAAGACTGGCTGGAGATGGGGTGGTGGAGGGGGGGGGGTGCATGACAGCAACCTGAATGAACTGAAGGAGCCACGTCATCAGTTCCCCTTATTGGATCAGTGGACCAGCTGATCTTTGCAGCTGGAGTCACGGAGCGATGACGGCGAGTAAGTAATGAGTGAGCATGTGTGGGAAATGATTCACGGACTGAGGGATGAAGGCTGGGGGGGGGTCGTCCTGTCTGAACTTACGTGAAGCTTCATGAGTTGGTGGGACATGGACTGGATGTAGAATCTCCATAAAGACCGTTTCTAAAAGATGTGATGACTTGTCTTTTCATAACCTTCACTTAAAGATGGCTGCACTCGATCTTGGGTGTCAGTTCAAGTGTCCGCTGTATTTTAATAAGTACAGTTCTAAAAGTTAAATGAAATGTTCTTGATGAAAACGAGTCACGAATAAGATGCAGTGACAGTGGAGTGACGTCATCATGTCGTCCATTAAACACGTGACGCGGCTGGAACAGGAAGACAGACTCACGTGACCAGGCTGGCAGGGAAAGATTCTACGACCGAACATCTTCGTCAGCTGTTTTGTGACGTCACCTGGGGACTTGTGGCGTTATGCTATATGTATAATAATAATACATTCTATTTGGAGGCGCCTTTCAAGTCACCCAAGGTCACCTTACAATAAAATCAAACAGGATAAAAGTATGAAAGATTAAAAACACCATTAAAACAGAAGATCAACATAAAAACAAGTGAAGTGTACAGGATCCAGTTACAGGATATAGTTTTAGTTGTATATATATGTGTAAAGTTACTGTTCGTGGGTTATCTAAATCACAGATACAAGAACACGGAGACGAGGATGCAGCACAAGTTGGATCCTTTACTGGGGGACAACCCACCAGGCATGAACAAACGATCACAGAACTCCGTCGTCGTGACAGTCAAACACAATCGAGCACCGAGTGCTCGATCCACTGTACCTGGGGGCGTGGCTCCGCCGTGACGCTGCAGGCAGCGAGCAGCTCCTGCTCCACTCGCTGCTCCGTCGGTGCTGCTCGCGTCGCGGGGATGCTGGCTCGGCTCGGTATCTGACCATGCTCGTGGACCGGCGGCCCGTCCGGACCGCGGCCCTTCACGTCCGCTTCCTCCAACAGTACCTGGTTCTTCTGAAGAAGTACCCCGTCCTCACGAAGTCTGTGACGAGGTCAGTGTCCGCTGTTCTGCAGCCTGTTGTGGTTGGAGGCTCCGACCTGGCGGCCTCTAGTAGCTGAAGGGCTGACCCGGGCCGACCCGGGCCGACCCGGTCCACATGCAGCGTAACTGACTGTGTGCGACATGCTGACGAACACCTGATGGACCGTGGAGGTCTGGAGGTCTGGATCCTGGAGGTCTGGATGGTGGAATATGCCGACTACCAACTCTTCATCCACTCTGTCATCTTCATTGTGTTGTTCCTGTGTTTTAATGTGTGTGTAATGATTCCTTCTGGTCACATGACATCTATGACACCTGTCCATCCTGGAGAGGGATCCTCCTCTGTTCTCTCCTCAAGGGTTCTGACCTTTTACCCTGAAGGGTTGTTTGGGAGTTGTTCCTGATCCCATGTGAGGTCAAAGGTCAAAGGTCAGGGATGTCTCTGTGTACAGACTGTAAAGCACTCTGAGACGCATTTGTGAAAATGGGCTCTACAAATAAACAGAATTGAATAATGTCGCCATGGTTACCAGTTCTCAGTGTCTGTAGGCCGCTGTGTTTGCAGTGACCACAGGGTCATTGCTCTGGCTTCAGCCAATCGGCATCGGCCTGTAAAACCTCCCCTCACGACTCACTGGCTTACGTTCGATGTGGAGCCCGTTGTCACCGACCTGCTGCTCATGCATCGTGGTGTTTGTGTCCTTTTGTTTCCAGTGGCATCCTCACAGCTTTGGGAAATCTTCTGTCTCAAATTTTGGAGGCCAAAAAAAAAGCCACCAATGGATCCGTGGTCAGCCAGATGGACCCGGCTGGAGCGGCCCGCTACGCCCTTTATGGGTGAGACTGGAGACAGAAACGTGACTGGGGGTTGAAGTGCAGTGTGCAGGATATTGTAAAATATATCAAATGCATCCATTTTTGTGGTGACATTGTTCCTGGCTGTCTAGGTTGGTTGTTACAGGACCGCTGAGCCACTACTTCTACCAGCTGATGGAGGGGTGGCTGCCCCCCACAGAGCCGCTCTGCGTCGTGAAGCGGCTGCTCCTGGACCGGCTGCTGGTCGCCCCCGGCTTCCTGCTCGTCTTCTACTTTGTGATGAACGTCTTGGAGGTAGGTCGTCCGCCACGTCATCGTATCCAAGGGGCATTCCAGCAATTTGATCAAGTTAATGTGATTGGAAGAGACATAAACAAATACATTTAAAAAAAGGTTTGTGAAATTGTGCAGCGTAGGATGAATCCAGTAAATACAGAAGCATCCCGTATGTCTGCAGGGTAAAGGGCGGAGAGACTTTGAAAAGAAGATGAGAGGAAGTTACTGGACTGCTTTGAAGATGAATTGGAAAGTGTGGACTCCCTTCCAGTTCATCAATATCAACTTTGTGCCTGTTCAGGTTTGTTTTTCTCTGGCATGAACAAAGGAGTCCCACAGTGCCTCATGCTGACCCTCTTCCTGTGTCTTTGCAGTTCAGAGTGCTGTTTGCCAACATGGTCGCCTTATTCTGGTACGCCTACCTGGCATCGGTGAGGAAGTGAAACCTCGGGTTCCTCACGGAAAATGAACCTGGAGGAAACTTCAGCTTAGCTGTGACGTTGGCGTCTGTTGACTGTCCTGTTTATATACTGGACAACATCAAGTAGTATTCATTATGTTGACTTCAAGCCACGACAACATGCTCTGTTGGACACTAGTGTTTATAATTACTGAGGAGAATACATTTATTTGTCACAGAACACGAACAAAATGGTGTCCATTGAAATGGTAAACATTGCATTATGATTGAGTCTTAATAACTGGAATAATGTGTCGTTGAAACAACGCTCCCTGTCCCATTCGGGTTCCTTCTGGTTCTGGTCTTCAGGTACAGCTCCACCGGAATGGAGGAAATGATAAGCCCAAAGGAAATGTGAGGAAACAGCCACGCTGACATTTGTAAAGATATTTTATTTGTTTTAACAGTTAACACAAAGCGGTGTTTCACACGTGTGCTACCAAAGCCAAATAAAACGTTATTTTAAGACGTTACTGAATGCAGCAGCTTACATGGAGGAATGCAAGTATTCTTTTTCTAAATGAAAATACTAAATAAATAAATTAGAAGGCATTTGAAGCGTGTGATTCAATGAAAGCCAAATATCACATTCAGCCTGTTTCTAAGATGTTATGGAATGCAGAGGTTATTCTTTCCACATGAAAACACGAAATCAATCAATACAAAGAGGCATTTGAAGCGTGTGATTAAATCAAGTCCAGGAGCTGCAGCCTCCTCAGCCTCCTCTGAGGCGCAGCTTCAGTTCGATGGTGCTCAGCGCCTTGACCCCGTAGTGGGACAGTTTCTGATCCGCCTGCATCTCTCGGCTCTGGTGGGTGAGCCTCTGCTGGCTCACCGGGACCCCCTCCCGGCTCTGGACCCGGCTCATGAAGTGGCCCACGGTCTCGTCGGGTGTGATGTCGTAGGTGCTGGTCTGGCCCTTCTCGTTCTTGAAGAACACCTGCACGGGCTGGGCCACGGGCTCGGTGACCAGCAGCGACACCGTGGCGCCGGGCTGCAGGCCGCAGTGGCCGATGGCCCGGGAGTCGTCGCTGAGTTGGGTGTCCGCGTCGTCCAAGACAACCAGCTTCTGCCTCTCGGAGGGAACCCCGAGCTGCTGCTGGATCATCAGCTTCACCGAGCCCACCGTGTCCCGGGGGTCCACGCACAGGCGGTGGGAGAGCCCGTCCAGCATCTTGATGGTGATCTCCATGACGACCTGCAACATCACTCATGACATCAGAGTCGAGCAGAACCACCACGCACAGGTTCGGCTCGGAGCGGATCAGATGCTCACCTTGTGCAGCTTCCCGTCTCCAGAAGGTTCTCCGGAGTGTTTGTCAGCTGTCAGCGCAGCACGTTTATATACAGCCTGCCCCAGCTGACCCCCCCGCCCCCCCCAAGATTCGTTTTCCCTTCCCCGACACAATAACTTTCGGTTTCTATTCTCCCAACATGACTCCGCTGCATCAATCACACTTTGACTCCAGACTCCAGGTCCAGATAGTACAACACATTCAAATAGAATAAAAACATACAAACCCACAAGTAAAACCACTAAAAACCAAGAACTACACACGCCTTATACATGCAGCTGTCCCACTGCCTCCACAGCGGGGACTGGGAGCTGTAGTGCTGACTTATATTTAATCAAACATGATCTCCTTTTATGATAGATACACTTGTACATTAGATTTCTTAAAAGCACTTTGCATGTCTTGACTCCTGAGATAAAAGGTCCAAGACATTTGATTCTTCAGACACGAGGGAGTCATTACATGACATGTCATTACATCACATCACGTGTCATTTAGCAGACGCTTTTATCCAAAGCGACTTACAATAAGTGGAACTACAACAGTACCACAATAAGAGCTAAGTCACGAGATGATTGAACATTGGGGATTGTTGTTCTGCAGAGGACAGCTGGACTTCCCCGACCCAATAACTGTCGGTTTCTATTCTCCCAACATGACTCCGCTGCATGTTGTCGTCACAGACACGTGGAATGCTGAGTCATGACAAGGAGAGGCCAGGTCATGTCTGCTGATACCTGACGTCACCGTCTGACTCATGAATGTCACATGATTTCACATTTTTCTTGGAAACAAAACAAGAGACACGGTAGGATTACATATTGGTTTTGTTTTTTATTCAAGTGAAACAAAGATAGAATTAAAAAACAGATCATATTGTAAATCATAAATTAAACAATGCAGTGCCATTGCAGGGAATCCCCTCGTATCAAAGGATGCCAACAGGACTCACTCACACTTTGAATACAGTGATACTGAAACTAACCGAGGTGTCGATACTGCATCTGTGAAAAGAAACTGAAACATAACACACATGAATGTAAAAGAGTTATAAACGTCATCATTCAGAGTGTTTCCACACGGTGGCCCTCGCCTCCCTCCCTGGAAGAGGGATATTTCCTGCAATGAGAAAAATAAACCAGTTAAGGATCCTTTACAAACAAAAACACAATGAAAAATGATGCCATCATCTAATGTGAGATTATCTTCACTCCAGAGTGTTAGGTTGTAATAGTTTATTTTGATATTGCACATGTACAGAGAGGTCTATGCTTTAAATTAATACATATAGAAAGATATTATAACGGGAAATATTAGGGAGAATATTGATATTGTTGTTAATGTGTTATGAAGCATAGGGGTAATGTCTACTCTATGCATATGTCGATGGCAAGAAGTAATGTTATGTATGTGCATGGAGTGAATGTTAGTCTAGTATTTCAGAACTATTGGAGCCGGTTGAAGCCCGTGAAAGTGACTTAATTCAGACAATAATAGACGGGACTTTTATTGTGAAGGTGACTAATGCTGACAATGGTAGACAGGACTTTTATTGTGAAAATACTTGACCGGAAATGACGTTTTGACCAGGGGATCATGACATTCGACCCCTCATTGTTCTAGCGGGACTTGGAACCAACGAGAAGGTGTTAAGGGTGGGACTAACCTGTGAGAAGAGGTGATTAGCTGATGTTCTACTAACACACGATGTACTGGGAGACTCGCTCTCTTTCGTTCTGATGCTGGTTAGGTAGAACACTTGTTTCCTTGGAACATTGTACCTGTAGCTGAAGGGCTGACCCGGGCCGACCCGGGCCGACCCGGTCCACATGCAGCGTAACTGACTGTGTGCGACATGCTGACGAACACCTGATGGACCGTGGAGGTCTGGAGGTCTGGATCCTGGAGGTCTGGATGGTGGAATATGCCGACTACCAACTCTTCATCCACTCTGTCATCTTCATTGTGTTGTTCCTGTGTTTTAATTAGTGTGTAATGATTCCTTCTGGTCACATGACATCTATGACACCTGTCCATCCTGGAGAGGGATCCTCCTCTGTTCTCTCCTCAAGGGGTCTTACCTTTTACCCTGAAGGGTTGTTTGGGAGTTGTTCCTGATCCCATGTGAGGTCAAAGGTCAAAGGTCAGGGATGTCTCTGTGTACAGACTGTAAAGCACTCTGAGACACATTTGTGAAAATGGGCTCTACAAATAAACAGAATTGAATAATGTCGCCATGGTTACCAGTTCTCAGTGTCTGTAGGCCGCTGTGTTTGCAGTGACCACAGGGTCATTGCTCTGGCTTCAGCCAATCGGCATCGGCCTGTAAAACCTCCCCTCACGACTCACTGGCTTACGTTCGATGTGGAGCCCGTTGTCACCGACCTGCTGCTCATGCATCGTGGTGTTTGTGTCCTTTTGTTTCCAGTGGCATCCTCACAGCTTTGGGAAATCTTCTGTCTCAAATTTTGGAGGCCAAAAAAAAAGCCACCAATGGATCCGTGGTCAGCCAGATGGACCCGGCTGGAGCGGCCCGCTACGCCCTTTATGGGTGAGACTGGAGACAGAAACGTGACTGGATATTGTAAAATATATCAAATGCATCCATTTTTGTGGTGACATTGTTCCTGGCTGTCTAGGTTGGTTGTTACAGGACCGCTGAGCCACTACTTCTACCAGCTGATGGAGGGGTGGCTGCCCCCCACAGAGCCGCTCTGCGTCGTGAAGCGGCTGCTCCTGGACCGGCTGCTGGTCGCCCCCGGCTTCCTGCTCGTCTTCTACTTTGTGATGAACGTCTTGGAGGTAGGTCGTCCGCCACGTCATCGTATCCAAGGGGCATTCCAGCAATTTGATCAAGTTAATGTGATTGGAAGAGACATAAACAAATACATTTAAAAAAAGGTTTGTGAAATTGTGCAGCGTAGGATGAATCCAGTAAATACAGAAGCATCCCGTATGTCTGCAGGGTAAAGGGCGGAGAGACTTTGAAAAGAAGATGAGAGGAAGTTACTGGACTGCTTTGAAGATGAATTGGAAAGTGTGGACTCCCTTCCAGTTCATCAATATCAACTTTGTGCCTGTTCAGGTTTGTTTTTCTCTGGCATGAACAAAGGAGTCCCACAGTGCCTCATGCTGACCCTCTTCCTGTGTCTTTGCAGTTCAGAGTGCTGTTTGCCAACATGGTCGCCTTATTCTGGTACGCCTACCTGGCATCGGTGAGGAAGTGAAACCTCGGGTTCCTCACGGAAAATGAACCTGGAGGAAACTTCAGCTTCGCTGTGACGTTGGCGTCTGTTGACTGTCCTGTTTATATACTGGACAACATCAAGTAGTATTCATTATGTTGACTTCAAGCCACGACAACATGCTCTGTTGGACACTAGTGTTTATAATTACTGAGGAGAATACATTTATTTGTCACAGAACACAAACAAAATGGTGTCCATTGAAATGGTAAACATTGCATTATGATTGAGTCTTAATAACTGGAATAATGTGTCGTTGAAACAACGCTCCCTGTCCCATTCGGGTTCCTTCTGGTTCTGGTCTTCAGGGTACAGCTCCACCCGGAATGGAGGAAATGATAAGCCCAAAGGAAATGTGAGGAAACAGCCACGCTGACATTTGTAAAGATATTTTATTTGTTTTTAACAGTTAACACAAAGCGGTGTTTCACACGTGTGCTACCAAAGCCAAATAAAACGTTATTTTTAAGACGTTACTGAATGCAGCAGCTTACATGGAGGAATGCAAGTATTCTTTTTCTAAATGAAAATACTAAATAAATAAATTAGAAGGCATTTGAAGCGTGTGATTCAATGAAAGCCAAATATCACATTCAGCCTGTTTCTAAGATGTTATGGAATGCAGAGGTTATTCTTTCCACATGAAAACACGAAATCAATCAATACAAAGAGGCATTTGAAGCGTGTGATTAAATCAAGTCCAGGAGCTGCAGCCTCCTCAGCCTCCTCTGAGGCGCAGCTTCAGTTCGATGGTGCTCAGCGCCTTGACCCCGTAGTGGGACAGTTTCTGATCCGCCTGCATCTCTCGGCTCTGGTGGGTGAGCCTCTGCTGGCTCACGGGACCCCCTCCGGCTCTGGACCCGGCTCATGAAGTGGCCCACGGTCTCGTCGGGTGTGATGTCGTAGGTGCTGGTCTGGCCCTTCTCGTTCTTGAAGAACACCTGCACGGGCTGGGCCACGGCTCGGTGACCAGCAGCGACACCGTGGCGCCGGGCTGCAGGCCGCAGTGGCCGATGGCCCGGGAGTCGTCGCTGAGTTGGGTGTCCGCGTCGTCCAAGACAACCAGCTTCTGCCTCTCGGAGGGAACCCCGAGCTGCTGCTGGATCATCAGCTTCACCGAGCCCACCGTGTCCCGGGGGTCCACGCACAGGCGGTGGGAGAGCCCGTCCAGCATCTTGATGGTGATCTCCATGACGACCTGCAACATCACTCATGACATCAGAGTCGAGCAGAACCACCACGCACAGGTTCGGCTCGGAGCGGATCAGATGCTCACCTTGTGCAGCTTCCCGTCTCCAGAAGGTTCTCCGGAGTGTTTGTCAGCTGTCAGCGCAGCACGTTTATATACAGCCTGCCCCAGCTGACCCCCCCCCCCCCCCCAAGATTCGTTTTCCCTTCCCCGACACAATAACTTTCGGTTTCTATTCTCCCAACATGACTCCGCTGCATCAATCACACTTTGACTCCAGACTCCAGGTCCAGATAGTACAACACATTCAAATAGAATAAAAACATACAAACCCACAAGTAAAACCACTAAAAACCAAGAACTACACACGCCTTATACATGCAGCTGTCCCAGTGCCTCCACAGCGGGGACTGGGAGCTGTAGTGCTGACTTATATTTGATCAAACATGATCTCCTTTTATGATAGATACACTTGTACATTAGATTTCTTAAAAGCACTTTGCATGTCTTGACTCCTGAGATAAAAGGTCCAAGACATTTGATTCTTCAGACACGAGGGAGTCATTACACACTCAAAAAAAACGATTCAAGCCCTTCTTAGAGGTGACACATTTAAATATTGTTTGATGCATTTAAACAAATCAATTACAAAACGAAGATATTTATATTGAATGGGTGTAACACAAAATGTATGAATACTTTCATTTATTAGATTTATTTAGGTTACACTCACAAAAACGATTCAAGCCCTTCTTCGAGGTGACACATTTAAATATTGTTTGATAAATTAAAATAAATCAATTACAAAAATAGATATTTATATTTAATGGGTGTAACACAAAATGTATGAATACTTTCATTTATTAGATTTATTTAGGTTAGATGGTGCGCATATCAACTCAAAATAAATGTGTTTCATTGAGGACTACCTTTTGCGCATGCGCCAGCTGAAAATAAGTTGTTTACATGAGTTGAAGACACTTTCAGGGCTGTATGGTGGGGTAGTGGCTAGCACTGTCGCCTCAAAGCCAGAGGGCTGTGGGTTCAAATCCCAGTCGGGGTGATCCTTCTGTGTGGAGTTTGCATATTTTGTTAGTTAGTTTATATTTTGAGTTGGACAAACATAAATTAATTTAAATTAATGAATATCGTTATTTTATTTGAGATGTATTTGATACAAATGAGTTGGACTAACTTAATTACATTTTATTGCACTGATGTGCTAAATTTGAGTTGGAGTTGCATATAATTATTGGATGGAAAACCTGCCAACAATTTAATTGAGTTCATCCAATGAGTCATTTCTTTGAGTGCATGACATGTCATTACATCACATCACATCACGTGTCATTTAGCAGACGCTTTTATCCAAAGCGACTTACAATAAGTTCATCAACCTAGAGAACAAACTAAGAACAAGAATACAGGAAGTAACATTTCCTCAACATAGTGGAACTACAACAGTACCACAATAAGAGCTAAGTCACGAGATGATTGAACATTGGGGATTGTTGTTCTGCAGAGGACAGCTGGACTTCCCCGACCCAATAACTGTCGGTTTCTATTCTCCCAACATGACTCCGCTGCATGTTGTCGTCACAGACACGTGGAATGCTGAGTCATGACAAGGAGAGGCCAGGTCATGTCTGCTGATACCTGACGTCACCGTCTGACTCATGAATGTCACATGATTTCACATTTTTCTTGGAAACAAAACAAGAGACACGGTAGGATTACATATTGGTTTTGTTTTTTATTCAAGTGAAACAAAGATAGAATTAAAAAACAGATCATATTGTAAATCATAAATTAAACAATGCAGTGCCATTGCAGGGAATCCCCTCGTATCAAAGGATGCCAACAGGACTCACTCACACTTTGAATACAGTGATACTGAAACTAACCGAGGTGTCGATACTGCATCTGTGAAAAGAAACTGAAACATAACACACATGAATGTAAAAGAGTTATAAACGTCATCATTCAGAGTGTTTCCACACGGTGGCCCTCGCCTCCTCCTGGAAGAGGATATTTCCTGCAATGAGAAAAATAAACCAGTTAAGGATCCTTTACAAACAAAAACACAATGAAAAATGATGCCATCATCTAATGTGAGATTATCTTCACTCCAGAGTGTTAGGTTGTAATAGTTTATTTTGATATTGCACATGTACAGAGAGGTCTATGCTTTAAATTAATACATATAGAAAGATATTATAACGGGAAATATTAGGGAGAATATTGATATTGTTGTTAATGTGTTATGAAGCATAGGGGTAATGTCTACTCTATGCATATGTCGATGGCAAGAAGTAATGTTATGTATGTGCATGGAGTGAATGTTAGTCTAGTATTTCAGAACTATTGGAGCCGGTTGAAGCCCGTGAAAGTGACTTAATTCAGACAATAATAGACGGGACTTTTATTGTGAAGGTGACTAATGCTGACAATGGTAGACAGGACTTTTATTGTGAAAATACTTGACCGGAAATGACGTTTTGACCAGGGGATCATGACATTCGACCCCTCATTGTTCTAGCGGGACTTGGAACCAACGAGAAGGTGTTAAGGGTGGGACTAACCTGTGAGAAGAGGTGATTAGCTGATGTTCTACTAACACACGATGTACTGGGAGACTCGCTCTCTTTCGTTCTGATGCTGGTTAGGTAGAACACTTGTTTCCTTGGAACATTGTACCTGCGGAGCCTTACATCACCACGCAACCCACGATCGTGAGCTTTGGATTATTTGTTAAACTTTCGTTTATACTCCTTGCCATTAAATACTGTGAAACTTGATTCATCGTATCCAGTCCTGATTTTCCATCGAGCGCGAGGTGCCCCATCACAACTCTCACTCTTTAAGAGTAATACACAGAGTGTATATAATACATAGTAATGTGAATGAAAACACTAACATATGACAGTCTGAGTAGTTTACATGTCAACTAAAGGTGAGCTATACAGTGAAGACGGTAGTATACTTATTTATGGGCGGGGCATACATAGACTACAGGTAAGTGTAAGGCAGCTTTATTTCATTTGTTTGTGATAGTTTTATTTATTTAACATCTTAATCATAAAATCAACACTAATGTTTTTAAATGATTGTCTTCAGGTTGTTCTTTACCTGGTGGTGCCACAAAATATTCTTCGACTGTGTTTTTGGAGAGCTGCAGCAGTTCTTCAGCGCAGCCGGCGTCCACCACGACGTCGGCCCTCAGCGGCAACGCTCTGCAGGAGCATGAACACAACACGTCAACACCAGAGGAGGAGGAGGAGGAGCAGGAGGAGGAGGAGAGCTCCATTGTTGCTCCTTGGGCACTTACAACGGCAAGGAGCACATACCTGTCCTCCAGAACGGAGTCCATCGGCTCAACCCCCGAAGTGTCAACAACATGAAGCTGATCTGCAAACCGGATGGCTTCCTCCAGGCAGGCCAGTCCCTGTTGGGGGGGGAACTCCACCAAGGCCAGCCGCTCCAGCTGCTCCAGCAGGGCGGCGGGCAGCCGGGCCGGCTGCAACACCAAGGTGTGAGAGACGGCTTACCTCCACCGCATTCAGCGGGGCGTAACCTTTATTATTACACCCATTCATCACTTCTTCTCTGCAAACAAGGTCATGCTTCATGCCCCATACATTGACCTCTGGTCGTTGGTAATCTCCACCGTTTGGTTTTGTGTGACTTTGTTTTGATATTCTTCAAAACGGGGAAGAAAAACCCCAAAGTGACAGTCGGTGGTCAGAAGCTCCGCCTGTGCTGAACAACCCCAATGTGCAGCTCGGTGAGTGACAGTCGGTGGTCAGAAGCTCCGCCTGTGCTGAACAACCCCAATGTGCAGCTCGGTGAGTGACAGTCGGTGGTCAGAAGCTCCGCCTGTGCTGAACAACCCCAATGTGCAGCTCGGTGTGTCACAGTCAGTGGAAACACAAACAGGGAATTCAGGACCAGATGTTCCTGTCGAGGCCTCTTTAACAGACCAACCTGTGAATACATTTGGTTCACACGAGGACTGTGGATTTTGTCCTTCGTCAATTCCATGAAAGGGAATCAGGAAGGACTTTTTTATGAGCCAGTATGAACCAAAATGTTTACTCATATTTAAAATCTGTCATGAACTCCAGGACGTTCTAAGGTCACTAAGCCTTCCACAAACAACGGCAGTGTGTTCACATTCAGCCGTGAGGATGTTACCGGGGGAAGCTGGTCCTCTGGTATCAGCTCCCATGTAGCAACCTGTGGCACCTGCGAGAGGAAACACAGGACAACGCTCTGCATCGGCGACACAACAAACACACTGCAGGCAACACGCAGTGACCTTTACTCACCTTGGAGGGATGTGGCTCAGAGCTCAAGGGGCGCGTACCGTGTGGGATGTGGCTCTGCAGGCAGCTGCTTCTCCCTCTGTGGAGCTCCTCCAGCTCTGTGGCTGAGCTTCCATCGGTTGTTAACAGGTGAAATGAAGGCCGAGGGATTCTCATTGACACCGCACGACATTTAGCAGCGAGACTAAACGAGGACATGTTCCGGACACAGAGGAAACAAGCCCAAAGGTACTGACCAACTCACCGGGCGGATCAGCGTGGCTCTGACCCAGCGGACTGAACACCGGGCTGAACGAGCATAAACATCGCTACGACTTCCGGGAGCGAGGTAAAAACCTCCGGGTCAAACGAGAGGTCAGCCTCCACTTCCGGCGCCTCGCCTGTAGCTCAGCACTGACAGTAAAAGATACATAAGCAGTACCGTGCCGTGAGCCGTAGAGCGCCCGGATAGCTCAGTCGGTAGAGCATCAGACTTTTAATCTGAGGGTCCAGGGTTCAAGTCCCTGTTCGGGCGTAGATTGTTTTTCAACACGAGAATTTAAAACTCTCAAGAATGATTTTAACTCTTTCTACAATGTGACCGACAATCCTCCAGCTCAACGTCCTCATCAGCTTCACTGTCTCCATTTTAGAAAAAGCTTCAAAATTGCTGAATCTGGCCTCAAAGCATGAACTCAGGTCGCGGGTCGCAGTGTGCCGGGCTGGGTTCACCCCCTCAGTAATTACTCTCTTCATCGTGTTCGTGAATCTAAAACATGTCACAGACTATGACTGTCTCGCTTCACATTGAGCCTCTCCTCTGCCGGTCACAGGTGTTCAGCTCTGGAATCGAGCCGCCTATAAATACAGCCGTGTCGGATGAGGTTTGCGAAGCCCGGATAGCTCAGTCGGTAGAGCATCAGACTTTTAATCTGAGGGTCCAGGGTTCAAGTCCCTGTTCGGGCGGATTGTTTTTACTTCCAGGCTCATGGTGAATGGCTGACTACAGTATATAGAAGTCATAATGCTGGCAATGCACAACTTTAAAGTGGTCTGTATAATATACTCATATATATTATCAGGACAGTTAGATTTCCATTGAGCTCTTAGCTCGAGAAAACTGCCTCTAAAGAATCCCAGAGATCCAGTAAAGCTGTAAACGATTTGACTGTAACAATCGTACCAGTAGTAGCAATAGTGGGATTACATGTGGACATTCCAAATGACTTTCCTGAAAACAAGTTAAAGCGCAAAAGCCAAGAAGTGCACTGCTGATAGATTCATTGAAAAAGTGTCTGCATTAAAAGTTGAACTTCTCAAGAAGATAAGAGCTGAGACACAAGGAGGGAGAAGCTGGAAGAGAAACTGATGGACTGTGGAAGTTGTTGTCGTAAGTTGTGTTTGTAACAAGGAGTCGTTTCAGTAGCTGGAGTTATAGTCGTGGTGATAGCAGCAGAAGTATCCGTGGTTTATGAAAACCGGATTTATGTAACTTTTCCAATAAAATATGATTGTTTACTGTATCAAAGACTTTTGAAAGGTCTACGAAGACTATCCAAATGAATTCATTATTATCAGTGCAGATATAACTCTGTCCACAAGGTGGCGTAGATCCGCATGAAGGGAAGTGTCTTCATCTATACTGGTCCTTAAATCTAGAGCTACTATAGATCTGTTCATTGTGCTCAAGAACACTCATATGCTATCGGTTATTCATTTCCATATTTCTGTATTTTTAGATTTATTTCTGTATTTTATCTATTTTTGTATTTATTTCAGCATTTATTTTTTGATATTCAACAATTTTTTCGTCCTCAATATATTAAAAGTTATTCAGATTTATTTGGCAGGAATGTAGATTCAGTTTAATTCCATGGAGTAACACACACATCACAAGGTATTTGGAAAAATAATGACGATTCCATTTTTATTGTTTTATTATAAAAACATATACCATTTAATATATACTATATATGAACTCTCAGTATATCATTTGATTGTTTTAAAGACACATTTAGAACTGGCCACAAAATAAAACCATCAGCTTCACAAACAAAGCAGCATCTGAATGAGAAAATAAATAAATAAATACTTGCGAAATAAATGTCACATTATACCTAAAACATAAGTTTTCTGGCAGCAGTAAGCATCCACAGAAGCACCAATATCTAAAGCAACTCATCTTACCACATTCATAAAAACAATACTTGAAGATCAACTACATTTTAGGCTATGAATGACGAGCATGAACATCGGAAACTCAGGGCCAACATTATTATTCATTTAGGGGTTAAACACATATATTAAAAGCACGAGTTTCCCTCACACCGTCATGTGCCTCTCGCCCTCATCTTAAAGAATCTCAATAACATGGCGCCCAGCAACTTCTCCCCTGGTCTCTGAGCCGCTGACCCTCAACACGGGAGCCCCTCAGGGATGCGTGTTGAGCCCTCTCCTCTACTCCCTGTACACCCACGACTGCACGGCCATGCACAGCTCCAACGTCATCATCAAGTTTGCTGACGACACAACAGTGTTGGGGCTGATCACCGACGACGACGAGACAGCCTACAGGGAGGAGGTTGGATCACTGGTACAGTGGTGCCAGGAGAACAGCCTCGTCCTCAACGTCAAGAAGACCAAGGAGCTGATCGTGGACTACAGGAAGCGGAGAGGAGAGCACACCCCCATCTCCATAGACGGAGTTGCAGTAGAGAGGTCAGCAGCTTCAAGTTCCTCGGCTGCACATCTCCGAGGACCTCACATGGACCACGCACACCACTCACGTGGTGAAAAGGGCCCAACAACGCCTGTATTTCCTTAGGCGACTGAGGAAATTCAACATGGCCCCCGCATCCTCAGAACATTCTACACCAGTACCATCGAGTGTTCTGACAGGTTGCATCACCGTCTGGTACGGGAACTGCACCGCCCTGGGGCGTAGGGCACTACAGAGGGTGGTGCGGTCGGCACAGTACATCGTTGGAGGTGAGCTTCCCTCCATCCTGGACATATACACCAAGCGGTGCGTGGCCAGGGCCAAACGGATGATGAAAGACAATAACCACCCCGGCCACAAACTGTTCACCTTCTACCGTCAGGCAGGCGATACCGCAGTATCAAGTGCCGCACAAACAGACTGAGGGACAGCTTCTTCAGTCAGGCCATCAGGCTGCTGAACAAGGACTGAGACCCTCATTAACACTACACACCAGAACATATTCTGTGAATATCTATGGCCATGGTGTATATTTTATTACATTGTTTATATATATATTGTATGTATATACATATATATATATATATAGTCTCAAAAAGTGTATATTTTATTACATTGTTTTATATATATATATTGTCATGATGTATATTCTATTACATTGTTTTATATATATATTGTTAATACTTTCTTCTTTTTTGTGTGTGGATATTGTATAGTTTATTCTCATTCTTATTCTTTTTTTTAGTCTGCTACTGCTGTCGGGTGTTTTGCACATAAGAATTTCACGAACCGATTATACTTGTATAAAAGGGGATGTGACAATAAAAACTTGAAACTTGAAACTTGAGACTCCTGGTTCCACTGCTCGTCTGATTCTACAAACTCAGCGTCACATTCAAGTGGAAATTAACATTTAAATCAACGAAGAGACGCCAGACAAAACAAGACCAAAATCAAGATGAGTAAACTGCACAATTTACCAAACATGGAGTTTCACTGGATAAGGAAACAACTGAAGAGGCTTGTTGCTGTATATAAATCTCTGCACAGTAAGTCACTTTAATATTAGGATTTGACGTATTATAATCCTCATAAGTTAAACACTTTTTTCTCGCAGTACAGTACAATTCACACATAACAAATAAAGACCATATTTGGCAGACGAGGCAGTTCAACTAAAACATTTTAAACACTGTGGGATGCTAAATCACAGACGTGGGACTAGAGACTAAATCATTCTTAATGTTGAGTGTCAAACAGAAATGAAGTTGAAGGATTACGAGCCAGCGTCTGCTGACATGAGGGGAAAGGAATATAATTTTTTATATATTTAAAGTATAATCTTGTAGACTTGTTGAAAAATAATTATTATAAACTATCATCACAATGTGCTCTTTGCATACAGATAATCTCTGGTGGACCTTTGCACTAGAATTTGGTTTGAAATGTGCAAATAAAGACCATTATTATCTCAAATGTTGCACTCGGATTAAGATTGACACAAAAGGAATTTCCTACAGAGATATTTAGAAATGAAAGAAAATCTTTTTCAGATGAATTAGTTTTCACTTGAACAAACTGACACAGAAGAAGCATCACATCCTCACACATGTGGATACAGTCAATAAGGCTCAGAGCAGCACACTGTGACTGGAAAGGCTTTGGAGAGAGAGAGAGAGACAGAGAGAGAGAGAGACAGAGAGACAGAGAGAGAGAGAGAGACAGAGAGAGAGAGAGAGAGACAGAGAGAGAGAGAAAGAGAGAGAGAGACAGAGAGAGAGAGCGAGCGAGAGAGCTCCGGTGCACCGCGTGCCGCCGCTGACACGTTCCTTGAAGGAAGAAGACGAAGAGCCCGATCACTTGTTCTCGATCAGGATCTGCACCTTGCTCAGCAGATCTCTGGCCGTGCTCAGGACCTGCTTGATGTTGTGGCGCTCAGCCATTTCTGAAAGAGAAAAACACACAAATGGGCGATATTATTGAGAATGTTTCCTTCCAGGATCCACATCTGTAATGAGATGGTTCTGTTCGCTCCCTTCTGGAGAAACAACCGAGTTCTTCCTTTGGAAAGCTCCTCAGGACTTCATCTCATTAGCAGGTGTTTAACTCCATTGTCATTGAGGAGATGCTCATGTGGACAATGTCAGCTGTAAGGCGTCACGTTTTACCGTTGAAGAACTTGATGATGTCAGTGAAGTCCATGTTGTTCTCCAGGACGATGTCCCTGTAGATCTCCACCAGCGCCAGAGCAACGAAGAGCACGAAGTGACTGGAGGAGACGCACTTGGCGGCCCAGATGGTTTCCCACACTGCAAACACGTCATCGTACACAAACTCTGGAACACAACAATCACACAAAGAAACGGGACCCGTGGGACTCGGTGTGAGGAGGCAGGGGGGGGCAGCTCTCAGCTGGGAGCCGATGCTGAGACGCCGAGGGAACCGGCCATTCAGTTTAAATATTTGAAAAATATCTATACAGCAATTATTTCACAAGCGACTCCCATGAAGGGTTTCCATCAATATCACTGTGGTCCAAATCCTTCCCAGTCCTGATACCCAGCCGCCCAGTGGTCTGTGTGGCCTCCCAGCGAGGCTCGAGGAGAGTCAACTCCTCTCTGACTCTTGACGCCCTTTACCTCGCTTGAAGTCGAGCAGAAACCAGCGGTAGCAGAAGTAGAAGTGGGTGTAGTCTCCGTTCTGGTGCATCAGCTCAAACAGCTCGGAGTCCAGGATCTGCAGCGAGAGGAGAGAGAGAGGTTCAGGGCGATCCGGTCAGGTTGTGGAGTGAAGTGTTGTTGGTAAAGAATGGACTTCGTGCTCCCGGAACAGGGTCAAGACGAGCGCTGTGTCACCTGGATGAGAGAGCGCATGTTGGCAAAGTGGGTATCCATCGCTCCTCCGTGGGGGAAGTTGTGATTCATCCTCTTCATGAGCTCAGAGAAGCAGCTGAAGGCCACAGCCTCTGCAGAGCAGACGGCCAGGGGGAGAACGTGAGTGGGCAACCGGTCCACCAACAACTCCAAACCAGCCCAAAGCCAGGAGAACGGAGGCGGCGTCAGGAGGACTCACCGTCGTCCAGGACGACCAGCAGCGGGGCCAGCAGGTCACACATGCCCTGGACGTAGCCGATGTCCAGGTGCCTCCAGATGTAGCTGCACAACCAGGAGGAGGGAGCTTTCACAGGTATTCACCATGTTGTTATCAATGCTGTTAAAGAGTGTTGTTGTTGTTGTTGCCATTCTCATCCTGTAAAGCATTATTGATGGAGCACTTAAAGGAAACAGATGAGCAGTGAAAGGTTTTGATCGAGTGGGACGAGGATGGTGGTCAGGAGGAGAACATTGACATCCACACAGAACCCTGAGAGGGAGACCTGCACTGGTCAGTCCCCTCCTCATCACCTCCCTGGTCAGTCCCCCTCCTCATCACCTCCTCATCACCTCCTCATCACCTCCCTGGTCAGTCCCCCTCTTCATCACCTCCTCATCACCTCCCTGGTCAGTCCCCCTCTTCCTCACCTCCCTGGTCAGTCCCCCTCCTCATCACCTCCCTGGTCAGTCCCCCTCTTCATCACCTCCCTGGTCAGTCCCCCTCCTCATCACCTCCCTGGTCAGTCCCCCTCCTCATCACCTCCCTGGTCAGTCCCCCTCTTCATCACCTCCCTGGTCAGTCTCCCTCTTCATCACCTCCCTGGTCAGTCCCCCTCCTCATCACCTCCCTGGTCAGTCTCCCTCTTCATCACCTCCCTGGTCAGTCTCCCTCCTCATCACCTCCCTGGTCAGTCTCTCCTCATCACCTCCCTGGTCAGTCTCCCTCCTCATCACCTCCTGGTCAGTCCCCTCATCACCTCCTGGTCAGTCCCTCCTCATCACCTCCTGGTCAGTCCCCTCCTCATCACCTCCTGGTCAGTCCTCTCATCACCTCCTGGTCAGTCACCCTCCTCATCACCTCCTGGTCAGTCCCTCTTCATCACCTCCTGGTCACCCTCTTCATCACCTCCCTGGTCAGTCACCCTCCTCATCACCTCCCTGGTCAGTCTCCCTCTTCATCACCTCCCTGGTCAGTCACCCTCCTCATCACCTCCCTGGTCAGTCACCCTCCTCATCACCTCCCTGGTCAGTCCCCCTCCTCATCACCTCCTGGTCAGTCCCCTCCTCATCACCTCCCTGGTCAGTCCCCCTCCTCATCACCTCCCTGGTCAGTCTCCCTCCTCATCACCTCCCTGGTCAGTCCCCCTCTTCATCACCTCCCTGGTCAGTCCCCCTCCTCATCACCTCCCTGGTCAGTCCTCCTCATCACCTCCCTGGTCAGTCTCCCTCCTCATCACCTCCCTGGTCAGTCCCCCTCTTCATCACCTCCCTGGTCAGTCTCCCTCCTCATCACCTCCCTGGTCAGTCCCCCTCCTCATCACCTCCCTGGTCAGTCTCCCTCCTCATCACCTCCCTGGTCAGTCCCCCTCCTCATCACCTCCCTGGTCAGTCTCCCTCCTCATCACCTCCCTGGTCAGTCTCCCTCTTCATCACCTCCCTGGTCAGTCACCCTCCTCATCACCTCCCTGGTCAGTCCTCCTCATCACCTCCCTGGTCAGTCTCCCTCCTCATCACCTCCCTGGTCAGTCTCCCTCCTCATCACCTCCCTGGTCAGTCCCCCTCCTCATCACCTCCCTGGTCAGTCACCCTCCTCATCACCTCCTCATCACCTCCCTGGTCAGTCCCCCTCCTCATCACCTCCCTGGTCAGTCCCCCTCCTCATCACCTCCCTGGTCAGTCCCCCTCCTCATCACCTCCCTGGTCAGTCTCCCTCCTCATCACCTCCCTGGTCAGTCCCCCTCCTCATCACCTCCTGGTCAGTCCCCTCCTCATCACCTCCCTGGTCAGTCTCCCTCTTCATCACCTCCTGGTCAGTCCCCTCCTCATCACCTCCTGGTCAGTCTCCTCTTCATCACCTCCTGGTCAGTCCCTCCTCATCACCTCCCTGGTCAGTCTCCTCCTCATCACCTCCTGGTCAGTCCCCTCCTCATCACCTCCTGGTCAGTCCTCCTCATCACCTCCTGGTCAGTCCTCTCTCATCACCTCCTGGTCAGTCCCCTCCTCATCACCTCCCTGGTCAGTCCCCTCTTCATCACCTCCTGGTCAGTCCCCTCTCATCACCTCCTGGTCAGTCCTCCTCATCACCTCCTGGTCAGTCCCCTCATCACCTCCTGGTCAGTCCCCTCCTCATCACCTCCCTGGTCAGTCTCCCTCCTCATCACCTCCTGGTCAGTCCCCTCCTCATCACCTCCTGGTCAGTCCCCCTCATCACCTCCTGGTCAGTCCCCTCCTCATCACCTCCTGGTCAGTCCTCCTCATCACCTCCTGGTCAGTCCTCCTCATCACCTCCCTGGTCAGTACCCCTCTTCACCACCTCCCTGGTCAGTCCCTCCTCATCACCTCCTGGTCAGTCCCCTCCTCATCACCTCCTGGTCAGTCCCTCCTCATCACCTCCTGGTCAGTCCCCTCCTCATCACCTCCCTGGTCAGTCTCCTCATCACCTCCTGGTCAGTCCCCTCCTCATCACCTCCTGGTCAGTCCCCTCCTCATCACCTCCTGGTCAGTCCCCTCTTCATCACCTCCTGGTCAGTCCCCTCCTCATCACCTCCTGGTCAGTCCCCTCCTCATCACCTCCTGGTCAGTCCCCTCCTCATCACCTCCCTGGTCAGTCCCCTCCTCATCACCTCCTGGTCAGTCCCCCTCCTCATCACCTCCCTGGTCAGTCCCCTCCTCATCACCTCCTGGTCAGTCCCCTCCTCATCACCTCCTGGTCAGTCCCCTCCTCATCACCTCCTGGTCAGTCCCTCCTCATCACCTCCTGGTCAGTCCCCTCCTCATCACCTCCTGGTCAGTCCCCTCCTCATCACCTCCTGGTCAGTCCCCTCTCATCACCTCCTGGTCAGTCCCCTCCTCATCACCTCCTGGTCAGTCCCCTCCTCATCACCTCCCTGGTCAGTCCCCCTCCTCATCACCTCCTGGTCAGTCCCCTCCTCATCACCTCCTGGTCAGTCCCCTCCTCATCACCTCCTGGTCAGTCCCCTCCTCATCACCTCCTGGTCAGTCCCCTCCTCATCACCTCCTGGTCAGTCCCCTCCTCATCACCTCCTGGTCAGTCCCCCTCCTCATCACCTCCCTGGTCAGTCCCCTCCTCATCACCTCCCTGGTCAGTCCCCCTCCTCATCACCTCCCTGGTCAGTCTCCCTCCTCATCACCTCCCTGGTCAGTCCCCCTCCTCATCACCTCCCTGGTCAGTCCCCCTCATCACCTCCTGGTCAGTCTCCTCCTCATCACCTCCTGGTCAGTCCCCTCCTCATCACCTCCTGGTCAGTCTCCTCCTCATCACCTCCCTGGTCAGTCCTCCTCATCACCTCCTGGTCAGTCCCCTCCTCATCACCTCCTGGTCAGTCTCCTCTCATCACCTCCTGGTCAGTCCCCTCCTCATCACCTCCTGGTCAGTCTCCTCCTCATCACCTCCTGGTCAGTCCCCTCCTCATCACCTCCTGGTCAGTCCCTCCTCATCACCTCCTGGTCAGTCCCCTCCTCATCACCTCCTGGTCAGTCTCCTCCTCATCACCTCCTGGTCAGTCCCTCTTCATCACCTCCTCATCACCTCCTGGTCAGTCTCCTCCTCATCACCTCCTGGTCAGTCCCCTCCTCATCACCTCCTGGTCAGTCCCCTCCTCATCACCTCCCTGGTCAGTCCCCTCCTCATCACCTCCTGGTCAGTCCCCCTCCTCATCACCTCCCTGGTCAGTCTCCCTCCTCATCACCTCCCTGGTCAGTCCCCCTCCTCATCACCTCCTCATCACCTCCCTGGTCAGTCTCCCTCCTCATCACCTCCCTGGTCAGTCCTCCTCATCACCTCCTGGTCAGTCTCCCTCCTCATCACCTCCCTGGTCAGTCCCCCTCCTCATCACCTCCTGGTCAGTCCTCCCTCCTCATCACCTCCTGGTCAGTCCCCTCCTCATCACCTCCTGGTCAGTCCCCTCCTCATCACCTCCTGGTCAGTCCCTCTCATCACCTCCTGGTCAGTCTCCCTCCTCATCACCTCCCTGGTCAGTCCTCCTCCTCACCTCCTGGTCAGTCTCCTCCTCATCACCTCCTGGTCAGTCCCCTCTCATCACCTGGGTCCCTCCTCATCACCTCCCTGGTCAGTCTCCCTCTTCATCACCTCCCTGGTCAGTCTCCCTCTTCATCACCTCCCTGGTCAGTCCCCCTCCTCATCACCTCCCTGGTCAGTCTCCCTCCTCATCACCTCCCTGGTCAGTCCCCCTCCTCATCACCTCCCTGGAGCGTCAGGTCTTACCTGCACATGACGTTGCGCAGCTTGTCCAGGTTGCCGGCGGTGAAGTACCAGTAGTTCCGGTCGCAGCGCTGGACGTCCTTTTCGATGCGGTGCAGATTTAATGTATACAAGTCCAAAAGCTCTTTCTGAAACAAACAACACAAATGAAGGGAGGGACACATGCAGCTCCTCATCTCTTCCATGAATGCACGTGAACACGAGTGAATAGATGCATGTGCGTACAGAGAAGGGGCCCCCCGCGGCTCCGTTGGCGTCTCCGGACTCGGCCAGAGAGCGCCGCCGGGGGGACGGCCTCTCCGGCTCCTCACTCAGGACGCTCTCTCGCTGCTCAGTGGGGGGGGCCGAGTCCTCAGGGGAAGACTTCCTGCTCAAAGGCACCATGGTCACTTTGGCTTTGGGGATGTCCTCCATCTCGATGGCGGAGGGAGACTCATCCGAATCCGCCGTCGGCTGAGCCTCGTCTGCCGGGGAGGGGGAGAAGGCCTCTCTTGCTGCCGAGACCCCGCTGGCGGGTGACAGAACGAGGCTCTGTGCGACTCCACGAGTCTTGTGTTCTCTTCTGTCGGCCAACGCAGCTCCTCGTGGTGTCTTTGACTTTGATCCGTCCATTTCATCCACTTCTTCTATGTTTGTCTCTACAGATTTCTCCCGCTTTGAAGCTTCCTCATGACTCGCTGTCACACTTTGTTCAAGACGTTGCTCACCAGGTTCTCCTTTTGATCCGCGAGCAGCCGCCGTCATCGCGTCCTCACCAGGCACTTCCTGTTGTGACTCTCCGGATGAAACTCCCTTCCTGTCTGCCGGTGCATCCTTCCTGTCACGCTCTGGTTGAATGGCTCCCGGCTCCTCAGCGGTTTCTTGTGTTCTGGGTTGCGTGCTTGTGTCTGTGTGGACCGTCACCAGCTCCTCAGTCTTGGTAGTATGTGCAGGTTGGGCGCCATCAGGTGCTTCCTCCTGCTCCTCTTGGTTCTTCACTCGGCCGTCCTTCCCCTCCGGCGGACCTTCTCGTTCTCCCCGTGCCGTGTGGGCCGGGCTCTGTGGCTCCGGCGCAGCGCTGTCCTCTGTGCTGAGGGAGCCGTCCGACAGGCCGGAGGTGACCGAGAAGTTCCGGGAGGAGGGATGTCCGGAGTCCGGAGAGTTGATCCCGTTCTGCAGAGCTCCGCTGGGTATCTTCGGCACCTGTTTCGCCTCCTCGCTCTTAGGCTCCGTCTCGATCTGATCCACCTCCTCCACAGACTCAAACACCTGAAAGAACAAGCCAAAGGGAAGCAGGCTACTCCAGGGGAAGCGATGGGAGGACGTGAACAACTAGCAAGGGAGAGGATGCAGGGACGAGGAGTTTTGGTTCAGAAATTTGAGACCACATGCATAACTTTAGGATCAGATATTAGTCTCAAAACTCAGCGTGAAAGACGCTTTTTAAAAGACTGCAGCCGTCACATGGAGAGCATCTGTATCTGAGCGCTGCTGCTGGAGTCGCTCTGCAGGCGAGCCAGACTCGGCCTGTCGGAGCTCTGGGGGGACTGGGACTGGGAATCAAGACAGCCAGACCAATATATTATCATAAGCACATATGTTTTATGGATGTGGCTCTTTGTGGCTCCTGGCTTGTGCTGTGCTCCCATTGAAAGGTGTACTCTGGTGATTATTGGATTTGATTACAGTTGCAGGAAATATAATGACGGCTTCAGGCTGAGCTCCCGCTGCACGATGCAACCGAGATTCTCCTCAGACCTTTTCTGATGGTTTCCCACATCTGTGATCATGCAGGTTTGTTATAAAGTGGAAAGCTACAGACGGTTACCAACCGTTATGCAACCGCTCTGCCGTAACTAAACAGACCCGGACCCGTAAAGTACACACATTTATCATTTGCGAACTCTGGATCTAAATGGCTGCTCCACCTCATTGCTGACGGAGGAGCTGTGGTGGCTCCTCTTCTGGGTGGAGGTGTCCAGGCTCGCTCCCGAGGAGCACTTAGCTAACGCAGCAGCATGCTGCTCCTTCTCCCGCCGCCGGACGATCTCCTCACAGCCCAGCCACTCGCGCATCGTCTGTCGGTAGCACGCCCGGACCTGTTCGTCCACCTGAGGGGGGGGGGGGGGGGGGCATCGAGGGTCAGGGGTCAGGGGGTCAGGTAAGAGAACAACGTTGAACCCAAAGCCAGTCGTGAACCGACCAACCTCTTTCCTCTCAGCTGCCGACATTCCAAAGCGGTAATGGCCGAGCAGGAAAGGCCACACCTCTTTCCGCAGCGAGGCGTCCACGCCCCCGAAGTAGACCAGGCGGAGCAGCTCCTCCTCTTCGTACGCCTGAGGACACGACGCACAGCGGCTGTCTTCATCGGATCCACTTCTGGACCTCAATAAATACAACCATCACTCGCTGCATGTTTGAAGCATCCATATATATATCTATATATATATAGATATATATATATATCTATATTTATATAGATATATATATATATATGGATATATATATATAGATATAGATATATCTATGTATATATATATATGGATATACTGTATATACACACGCTTCAAAACAATAACATCAGCAGCAGGGCAGGAGGCCTCATGGGAGTCCTGTGCATGCAGGACGACTGCAGAGACGACCACATGCACCGCTGGGGTCACTGCTGGGGTCACAGTTTGGGGTCACAGTCTGCTCAGTATTTCCAATGTGATTCACAGGAAGATAAATAAAATCAAATGTAAGTCAAATCCAGGTTAAAAGCAGCTGTGCACACCTGTTCCTCTACCACTAATCTTCTGTTTGATTGAATTGCGTTTCTCCATATTATTCACATTTTCATACATGTATGTGTTCGATTGGGTAACTCAAATAAAAATACATCAACAGAAAGTAATGGGTTTAAACAAATCGGACCAGTTAAATGAAACCACTGATGATGACACACACCACCACGGGGCGAGCATCGCCCGGAGCCGAGTCGCTCATGTGATCAAATCGTGTTATCCACCAAAAACAAACCCGTTTTAAGACACACATTAGCTTTTTATATTTTGTATCTTCAGTTCAAACCTCCTGGCTTTAGGTAACCAGAAGAGGACTTTGAGGCTGGCGTCATGCACCCTGCTGTGAGACCGCCGGGAGCAGGAGGCCGACCCGCACGAGACAGAGCCTGAGAGGGTGTGTGTGCGTGTGCGTGCGTGCGTGCGTGCGTGTGTGTGTGTGTGTGTGTGTGTGTGTGTGTGCGTGCGTGTGTGTGTGCGTGCGTGTGTGTGTGTGTGTGTGTGTGTGTGCGTGCGTGTGTGTGCGTGTGTGTGTGCGTGTGTGCGTGTGTGTGTGTGTGTGTGTGCGTGTGTGTGCGTGTGTGTGTGTGTGCGTGTGTATGTGTGTGTGTGCGTGTGTGCGTGTGTGTGTGCGTGTGTGTGTGTGTGTGTGTGTGTGTGCGTGTGTGTGTGTGTGCGTGTGTGCGTGTGTGTGTGTGTGTGTGTGTGTGTGTGTGTGTGCGTGTGTGTGTGTGTGTGTGCGTGTGTGTGTGTGCGCGCGTGTGTGCGTGCGTGTGTGTGTGTGTGTGTGTGTGTGTGTTGAGGGATCGATTGCAGTGCTGTGACCAGCGATGCTTACTGTGCCGTCCTGGAGGAACGTGTGCCACACCTCGGCGGTGAGCCCTTTGTCGGCGTCGCCGGGCGCCACGATGGTGTGATTGACGAGAGCAGACAGGTGCGTGCGCACGGTGGACAGGTGACGGCAGTACGCCAGCCCTGGTGGACAACACAGGTCATTACTGATGGCTCTGCAGGTCGTGATCATTGACATGAGGATACTACGGACCGCCTCCAACACAGGTCAAAGGGCGTGTGAATGGAGGGTTACAGGTGAAGCACTCACAGCCGTAGAAGGCCCGGGAGATGATCTGGTTCTTCATGCTGTCGCACAGCAGCTTCAGAGGAGCCCTGCAGGGACAAGGACTCGCTTCAGAACTTCACCAAGCCATCACCCTAACCCTCCTCTGGCCCTGAGGGACTGTCAGATGAAGAGGTCATTCAGTCTGACCTGTTCCACGTGATTACCTGACATATAGAACAAACGGGTGTCTTTGTTTCACAGTCTTCAGACATCTTGTCGGTTATCTCCTGACTTTCCCAACACATTCTCATGTAAGACGCTAAATGTCAGATCATTGTCTTCTGGGTGATTGCAGCGCTCCTGTGTCTTTGCCTCTGTCTCCGGTGTACTTAGTGTCTGCGGCAGTGTCTGAGAACACACGACGACTTCCTGAGAGAGGGATGCCACATCGCAGCTCCCTGATCCATCAAGTCTGGAGGAGTCACTGCAACACACACACACACACACACACACACGCACACACGCACGCACGCGCACGCACACACGCACACTTGCCTTTGCACGCCTTGCCTTGCCTGCACTTGCATACACAGCGCCATGCGCGCGCCGCACTGCCTTACACACGCGCACACGCACGCACGCACGCGCGCACGCGCGCACACGCACACGCACACGCTGCACGCCGCGCGCGCCGCGCCGCACGCACGCACGCCTGCGCTGCCTGCCGCGCGCGCGCGCGCGCACACACACGCCGCACGCACACACACACACCTGCCGCGCACACACACCACGCACGCACCGCACGCGCCGCGCACTGCGCGCACGCACACAACGCATGCGCTTGCGCACGCACGCAGCGCGCGCGCGCCGCACGCACGCACCACACACACACACACACACACCTGCCTTGCACACACACACACACGCACACACGCACACACACACACGCACACACAGGGAGGAGGTCAGATGGAGAGGTCACCGTCAGGGAGGAGGTCAGATGGAGAGGTCACCGTCAGGAGGTCAGATGGAGAGGTCACGAGGAGGTCAGATGGAGAGGTCACCGTCAGGAGGAGGTCAGATGGAGAGAGGTCACCGTCAGGGAGGAGGTCAGATGGAGGGTCACCATCAGGGAGGAGGTCAGATGGAGGTCACCGTCAGGAGGTCAGATGGAGGTCACGTCAGGGAGGAGATGGAGGTCACCATCAGGGAGGAGGTCAGATGGAGGTCACCATCAGGAGGAGGTCAGATGGAGGTCACCGTCAGGGAGGAGGTCAGATGGAGAGGTCACCGTCAGGGAGGAGGTCAGATGGAGAGGTCACCGTCAGGGAGGAAGTCAGATGGAGAGGTCACCGTCAGGAGGAGGTCAGATGGAAGGTCACCGTCAGAGGAGGTCAGATTCACCATCAGGAGGAGGTCAGATGGAGAGGTCACCGTCAGGAGGAGGTCAGATGGAGGTCACCGTCAGGAGGAGTCAGATGGAGGTCACCGTCAGGAGGAGGTCAGATGGAGAGGTCACCATCAGGAGGAAGTCAGATGGAGAGGTCACCATCAGGGAGGAGGTCAGATGGAGAGGTCACCATCAGGGAGGAGGTCAGATGGAGAGGTCACCGTCAGGGAGGAGGTCAGATGGAGGTCACCATCAGGGAGGAGTCAGATGGAGGTCACCGTCAGGAGGAAGTCAGATGGAGGTCACGTCAGGAGGAAGTCAGATGGAGGTCACCATCAGGGAGGTCAGATGGAGAGGTCACCGTCAGGGAGGAGGTCAGATGGAGGTCACCGTCAGGGAGGAGGTCAGATGGAGAGGTCACCATCAGGGAGGAGGTCAGATGGAGGTCACCGTCAGGAGGAAGTCAGATGGAGAGGTCACCGTCAGGAGGAGGTCAGATGGAGAGGTCACCGTCAGGGAGGAGTCAGATGGAGGTCACCATCAGGGAGGAGGTCAGATGGAGAGGTCACCGTCAGGAGGAAGTCAGATGGAGAGGTCACCATCAGGGAGGAGGTCAGATGGAGGTCACCATCAGGGAGGAAGTCAGATGGAGAGGTCACCGTCAGGGAGGAAGTCAGATGGAGAGGTCACCATCAGGGAGGAGGTCAGATGGAGAGGTCACCATCAGGGAGGAGGTCAGATGGAGAGGTCACCGTCAGGGAGGAGGTCAGATGGAGAGGTCACCGTCAGGGAGGAGGTCAGATGGAGAGGTCACCGTCAGGGAGGAAGTCAGATGGAGAGGTCACCATCAGGGAGGAGGTCAGATGGAGAGGTCACCATCAGGGAGGAGGTCAGATGGAGAGGTCACCGTCAGGGAGGAGGTCAGATGGAGAGGTCACCGTCAGGGAGGAGGTCAGATGGAGAGGTCACCATCAGGGAGGAGGTCAGATGGAGAGGTCACCATCAGGGAGGAGGTCAGATGGAGAGGTCACCGTCAGGGAGGAAGTCAGATGGAGAGGTCACCGTCAGGGAGGAGGTCAGATGGAGAGGTCACCGTCAGGGAGGAAGTCAGATGGAGAGGTCACCGTCAGGGAGGAGGTCAGATGGAGAGGTCACTGGAACAAACAGAGGAGGAAGGACTCTCACCAAACTCGGCCTGGCTGTTTGGAAAGAGGATGCGGAAGACGTAGTCCGTGGCCTCGTCCTCCTCCTTATCTGAGACGGAGTCGGAGGATCCCGGTCCCTGAGGAACTCTGTTGCGCAGCTTGGGAAACACCTTCCCCTGCAATGAGAAACACCGGAGGCTCAACACGTCTCGCCCCGCGGAGCACCACAGAGTCTGAAGACCACGTCTGCGTCCTGGAGCTCCTTCGTTCATTGGTCTCATCAGTCTCATCGGTCTCATCGGTCTCATCAGTCTCATTGGTCTCATTGGTCTGGTCTCATTGGTCTCATTGGTCTCATCGGTCTCATCGGTCTCATCGGTCTCATTGGTCTCATTGGTCTCATCGATCTCATTGGTCTCATCGGTCTCATCGGTCTCATCGGTCTCATTGGTCTCATCGGTCTCATTGGTCTCATCGGTCTCATTGGTCTGGTCTCATTGGTCTCATTGGTCTCATTGGCTGCAGGTGCTTTGCTCCTCAGTCCAACAGAAGCATCCAGGGAGGCGCTGTGCTGCAGAGGGACATTCAGCCATGCGTGTGTTTTATGGATGTATTGATCAGCTGGGCTGATGGAGTATTGACTGCCCTTTTTCTTGAAGAATGCCTAATGTGTGTCATTTGTGTTCTCAGAGAGCGACTTGAAAGAACAACGCTGGCGCTGACCTTCCCCCTCTGGGACCAGAGAGGAGGGTCCAGCTGGCCGTGGGGCAGCAGGCCGTTCTCCAGGCAGGAGAGGAACTGGAGCAGGTGGCCTCCTCTGGGGAAGCGGAATGGAGGTCTCTGGATCCCGTCCTGACTGACCAGCACCACCGTCCCCCCGCTGTCCACTGCAGGAGAGGTTCTCTCGGTTTAATGATTCATGACGCCATGTTATTCAAACGCTGTGTTCAGTTTGCAGACGTAACAAAAACAAAAGGCGAATAAATACAAAAGGACACACAGACACAGAGCGCAGCTTTGAGAGGCCCACCTTGTTGATGGCAGTGTAAGTAAACTATCTCCCCCAGAGGGATGGTCATGGCAAAGTCCCAGTACACACTGAAACACAGGAATCAGAAGTCAAATAACGCCCCCTGACTGGATCATCAGCTAAGAGGGAACAGAAAACCCACAGGGAATAAATCCATGAGGAAAATTACAAAGACACTTTTATGAATGGCAAATGAAGAGAGTATTCGACAGAGTGAGCAGAGAGTTGACTAACGCACTAAATCTAATTTATTGGTGAGACGCAGCATCCAGAGCAACAGAGACAACACAGAGCGCTGGTCTGAGAGACGTGGGCCTCAATCAACCATCTGCTGAGCTCA
The DNA here is from genome assembly GCF_029220125.1 of Pseudoliparis swirei. NCBI lineage: Eukaryota > Metazoa > Chordata > Actinopteri > Perciformes > Liparidae > Pseudoliparis > Pseudoliparis swirei. The sequence goes on from NC_079394.1 coordinate 362,864, forward strand.
AAACAAGCCTCAATCAACCATCTGCTGAGCTCAAAACAAGCCTCAATCAACCATCTGCTGAGCTCAAAACAAGCCTCAATAAACCATCTGCTGAGCTCAAAACAAGCCATCAGATCAGCAGCGTTGGCTCTGCACACTGAGCCACACACACACACACAGCAGGTCAAAGACGTTACGCTGCATTGCGAGTCGTTGATATTCTCATTGATCATACCATCGAACAGGCTCACACATACACAATCACCAAACTCAAGACCCATGTGTGCACCTGTGTTCGTAGTCCAGGTCGGCAACAGAGCCGTTCATCAGCTGGTTGGGCGTCCACTTCAGGGTCATGAGGTCAGCGTGCTGGTGCAGAGAGAGGTAACCTGGGATGGCCTCCATGTCGTCCCTCTGAGCAACAGGGATGAAGGACATGCTGAGTTGTGTGCATGTATTTACATGAGAAACACAAAGAATAGTTATCAGCAGAGTCGTGCATGTTACAGTCGCTGCATATCAGGCTCTTGTATAGTGATCATGGGATAACAATACAATATGCTAAATACTATTTTATTAGCTTTAACTTGCAAATAAATACTGACACTATTTAGCCGTGATAATTAAAGCACAAAAGAAGATGGTTTTTTTGCGTTTTGATTATTTATTGTACTTTCTTTTTTTCCTTACTCCATGTTGGACAATTCCACCTCTCCTAGATTTGCTTGTATTCATTCCCATCCACGTAACCGACGGTAACGGTAGCTAACCATTATTACATACGCTATTAGCCATAAAATGTCAGACAGAATTATTATCGGGCTGTTTGAAAACGTGGTTGCAGCAGAATTAGGACAGTGTAGAAATAATGTTTTATCTTGTGTAAACGTGTAGCTTTTAATTGAGCTGTTTGTCTGGGGGTCACAGCGACAGCGCGATGAGCGAGTCAGAGGCGGCGGACACACCGGTTGGACGAGCACGTTGTTCTTGCCAAACAGGAGGGTCACTCGGCTGTTTTGGTGAAGCGACTCCACGTATTCACGAGCCGACGGGGAAGGGGACGGCCGCTCGTCCATGCTGCTGCTGGAGTGGCGCTTCTGGATCTGAACACCGACACAGCATACATCACATCAGATAACACGCGCGGTCAACAGGTGCTGATCTTTGCAGAATCCATCACAGCTGGCCAGTCACCGGTCAGACATTCTGCATCAAGAGCATTTTCGTTTCCACTCGAGATCAGAGAAATATAAGATTCATTCATGTGCACCAACGCATGCAGCCTCCCTGCTCCTGATGCCAGTGACTGTCTGCCCAGTAAAGACATGGGGGTGCTGTGAGGAAGAGGAGGCCACCTGCTTCATGCTGACTCTAATGGAGCTGTGAGGAAGAGGAGGCCACCTGCTTTATGCAGACTCTAATGGAGCTGTGCGGAAGAGGAGTCCACCTGCTTCATGCTGACTCTAATGGAGCTGTGAGGAAGAGGAGTCCACCTGCTTCATGCTGACTCTAATGGTGCTGAGAGGAAGAGGAGGCCACCTGCTTCATGCTGACTCTAATGGAGCTGTGAGGAAGAGGAGGCCACCTGCTTCATGCTGACTCTAATGGAGCTGTGAGGAAGAGGAGGCCACCTGCTTCATGCTGACTCTAATGGTGCTGTGAGGAAGAGGAGGCCACCTGCTTCATGCTGACTCTAAGGTGTGACCAGGATGAAGGACCCACTCGGTTCTCTCTGCTGGCACATGCATCCTACGCACTCATCTTAGCAGGCATCACAGACGGGGATGAGACTGATCACACCGAGACATGTGATGAACTAAAACCAGCCTGGCACTAAATCTGCATGTGGATCTCGTGTATTACATATACAGGACTGTCTCAGAAAATTAGAATATTGTGATGAAGTTCTTTATTTTCTGTAATGCAATTAAAAAAACAAAAATGTCATGCATTCTGGATTCATTACAAATCAACTGAAATATTGCAAGCCTTTTATTCTTTTAATATTGCTGATTATGGCTTACAGCTTAAGAAAACTCAAATATCCTATCTCTAAATATTAGAATATCATGAAAAAGTATACTAGTAGGGTATTAAACAAATCACTTGAATTGTCTAATTAACTCGAAACACCTGCAAGGGTTTCCTGAGCCTTGACAAACACTCAGCTGTTATAAATCTTTTTTTTTACTTGGTCTGAGGAAATATTACAATTTTATGAGATAGATCACCCAGACAATTTCGTTTTTTCATGATACACACTTTTATTTATCAAATGAGTTGCAAAATGTATAGAAAATATAGTCAAGACATTGACAAGGTTAGAAATAATGATTTGTATTTGAAGTATTAATTTTTTTCTTCAAACTTTGCTTTCGTCAAAGAATGCTCCTTTAGCAGCAATTCCAGCATTGCAGACCTTTGGCATTCTAGCTGTTAATTTGTTGAGGTAATCTGTTGAAATGTCACCCCACGCTTCCTGAAGCACCTCCACCAGTTGGATTGGCTTGATGGGCACTTCTTGAGGACCATACGGTCAAGCTGCTCCCACAACAGCTCAATGGGGTTGAGATCTGGTGACTGGCCACTCCATTACAGACAGCAAGCTGCCTGCTTCTTCCCTCAATAGTTCTTGCACAATGTGGAGGTGTGCTTTGGGTCATTGTCCTGTTGGAGGAGGACATTGGCTCCAATCAAGCGCTGCCCACAGGGTATGGCATGGCGTTGCCAAATGGAGTGATAGCCTTCCTTATTTAAAATCCCTTTTACCTGGTACAAATCTCCCACTTTACCAGCACCAAAGCAGCCCCAGACCATCACATGACCTCCACCATGCTTGACAGATGGTGTCAGGCACTCTTCCAGCATCTTTTCACCTGTTCTGCGTCTCACAAATGTTCTTCTGTGTGATCCAAACACCTCAAACTTGGATTCATCTGTCCAGAACACCTTTCCCAATCTTCCTCTGTCCAATGCCTGTGTTCTTTTGCCCATACCAATCTTTTCTTTTCATTGGCCAGTCTCAGATATGGCTTTTCTTTACCACTCTGCCTAGAAGGCCAGCATCCCGGAGTCGCCTCTTCACTGTCGGCGTTGACACTGGCGTTTTGCGGGTACCATTTAAAGAAGCTGCCAGTTGAGGACCTGTGAGGCGTCTATTTCTCAAACTAGAGACTCTAATGTACTTGTCTTCTTGCTGAGTTGTGCACCGGGGCCTCCCACTTCTCTTTCTGCTCTGGTTAGAGCCTGTTGGTGCTGTTCTCTGAAGGGAGTAGTACACACCGCTGGAGGACATTTTCAGTTTCTTTGCAATTTCTCGCATGGAATAGCCTTCATTTCTAAGAACAAGAATAGACTGGCGAGTTTCACAGGAAACTTCTTTTTTTCTGGCCATTTTGAGAGTCTTATCGAACCCACAAATGTGATGCTCCAGATAATCAACTAGCTCAAAGGAAGGCCAGTTTTATAGCTTCTCTCATCAGCAAAACAGTTTTCAGCTGTGCTAACATAATTGCACAAGGGTTTTCAAGGGTTTTCTAATCATCCATTAGTCTTCTAAGGCGATTAGCAAACACAATGTACCATTAGAACACTGGAGTGATAGTTGATGGAAATGGGCCTCTATACACCTCTGGAGATATTTCATTAGAAACCAGACGTTTCCACCTAGAATAGTCATTTACCACATTAACAATGTATAGAGTGTATTTCTGATTGATTTAATGTTATCTTCATTGAAAAAAACAATGCTTTTCTTTGAAAAATAAGGACATTTCTAAGTGATCCCAAACTTTTGAACGGTAGTGTATATATACCAGTTGTAGTACTCACACACAGTGCAGGCCTCTTGGTGGGAGAGTCCTGTCTGCCGTGGCCACCATGGATACGATGCCTCTGCACCAACTCGTCAGCAGACGGGTCCGTCCAGAAGTGGTCGGCGGTCTTCATCTTTGTGTATTCCAGAGCACAAGGTCCAACTGTGGAGAGAAGGAGAGCAGGACAGCACCCAGAGATCAGCACCGAGAGACCCGGAACGCCAACGAGAGAGAGAGAGAGAGAGATAGAGACAAAGACAGAGAGAGAGAGAGAGAGAGAGAGAGAGAGAGAGACAGAGAGACAGAGAGAAGGCTACACCTCCGTCCAGCTTCAGGCATGTATTATAACAAGCTGCAGATGAGGTATGATAGGGTATGATAGGTTATGATAGGTTATGATAGGGTATGATAGGGTATGATAGGGTATGATAGGATATGATAGGATATGATAGGTTATGATAGGGTATGATAGGGTATGATAGGGTATGATAGGATATTATATGTTATGATAGGTTATGATAGGGTATGATAGGTTATGATAGGGTATGATAGGGTATGATAGGTTATGATAGGGTATGATAGGTTATGATAGGGTATGATAGGGTATGATAGGGTATGATAGGTTATGATAGGGTATGATAGGTATGATAGGTTATGATAGGTTATGATAGGGTATGATAGGTTATGATAGGGTATGATAGGGTATGATAGGGTATGATAGGGTATGATAGGTTATGATAGGTTATGATAGGGTATGATAGGTATGATAGGGTATGATAGGTTATGATAGGTTATGATAGGTTATGATAGGGTATGATAGGTTATGATAGGGTATGATAGGTTATGATAGGTTATGATAGGTTATGATAAGGTATGATAGGTTATGATAGGGTATGATAGGGTATGATAGGATATGATAGGGTATGATAGGTTATGATAGGTTATGATAGGGTATGATAGGTTATGATAGGGTATGATAGGTTATGATAGGTTATGATAGGTTATGATAGGGTATGATAGGTTATGATAGGTTATGATAGGGTATGATAGGTTATGATAGGGTATGATAGGGTATGATAGGTTATGATAGGGTATGATAGGTTATGATAGGGTATGATAGGGTATGATAGGGTTATGATAGGTTATGATAGGTTATGATAGGTTATGATAGGGTATGATAGGTTATGATAGGGTATGATAGGGTATGATAGGGTATGATAGGTTATGATAGGGTATGATAGGTTATGATAGGTTATGATAGGGTATGATAGGTTATGATAGGGTATGATAGGTTATGATAGGGTATGATAGGGTATGATAGGTTATGATAGGTTATGATAGGTTATGATAGGGTATGATAGGTTATGATAGGGTATGATAGGGTATGATAGGGTATGATAGGTTATGATAGGGTATGATAGGGTATGATAGGTTATGATAGGGTATGATAGGTTATGATAGGGTATGATAGGTTATGATAGGGTATGATAGGTTATGATAGGGTATGATAGGTTATGATAGGGTATGATAGGTTATGATAGGGTATGATAGGATATGATAGGTTATGATAGGGTATGATAGGTTATGATAGGTTATGATAGGTTATGATAGGGTATGATAGGTTATGATAGGGTATGATAGGGTATGATAGGTTATGATAGGGTATTATAGGATATGTTTTGCCTTTAATTGGCGGCTCTCTATTAGATATTATCAATGTGTCTCTGCTAACAGGCCACGTACCACACTCCTTCAAAGTGGCTGTTATTAAACCTCTCCTGAAGAAGCCCACTCTGGATCCAGAGGTGTTGGCTAACTACAGACCGATCTCTAACCTCCCCTTCCTCTCCAAGATCCTTGAGAAAGTGGTCGCAAATCAGTTGTGCGACTTTCTACATCATAATAGTTTATTTGAGAAATTTCAATCAGGATTTAGAAAACACCACAGCACCGAGACGGCACTGGTGAAAATTACAAATGACCTCTTAATGGCAGCAGATAAAGGACTCCTCTCTGTCCTGGTCTTGTTAGACCTTAGTGCTGCATTCGACACCATTGACCATGACATCCTATTACAGAGACTGGAGCAGTCGATTGGCATTTCAGGCACGGCACTAATTTGGTTTAAATCCTACTTATCAGATCGATCTCAGTTTGTATTTGTAAACGATGGCCTCGATAACCACCAACGTTAGTCACGGAGTTCCACAAGGTTCTGTGCTTGGACCAATTTTATTTACCTTATACATGCTTCCTTTGGGCAATATTATCAGGAAACACTCCATAAACTTTCATTGTTATGCAGATGATACTCAACTATATTTATCGATAAAACCAGAGGAGAGCAACCAACTCGGTAAAATTCAAGCATGTCTTAAAGACATAAAACATGGATGACCTGCAATTTCTTGATGTTAAACTCAGACAAACCCGAAGTAATTTTAATGCGGCCTGAGCACCTCAGAGATCAATTATCTGGTGATGTGGATTCTGTAGACGGCATTGCCCTGGCATCCAACACCACTGTAAAGAATCTTGGCGTTATCTTTGATCGGGACTTGTCCTTTAACTCCCACGTAAAGCAAATCTCAAGGACTGCATTCTTTCATCTACGTAATATTTCAAAATCAGGCACATCTTGTCTCAAAAGATGCAGAAAAATTGGTTCACGTTCGTTACTTGAGACTGGATTACTGCAACTCCTTATTATCAGGCTGCTCTAATAAATCTCTTAGGTCCCTCCAGTTGATCCAGAATGCTGCAGCTCGTGTTCTCACTAAAACTAAGAAAAGAGATCACATCACTCCTGCACTAGCTGCTCTGCACTGGCTCCCAGTAAAATCAAGAATCACTTTTAAAATTATTCTCTTAACGTACAAAGCCTTGATTGGTGATGCACCATCATATCTTAAGGAGCTTGTAGTACCATATTGCCCCACTAGAGAGCTACGCTCACTAAATGCGGGACTACTTGTAGTTCCTAGAGTCTTAAAAAGTAGAATGGGAGCCAGAGCCTTTAGTTATCAAGCTCCTCTTTTATGGAACCAGCTTCCAATTTCAGTCCGGGAGGCAGACACAGTCACCTCGTTTAAGAGTAGACTTAAGACCTTCCTCTTTGACAGAGCTTATAGTTAGGGCTGAATCAGGATGAATTTTCATCTCTCAATCACACGTTACTAACTCTGCTTTCTCCCCGGAGTCCTTTTGACTTCACGTCTCATGGGGTCATCGGACCCTATGAGACGACATAGATCCTATCTGCCTGATGGATCATCGAGGTCTGGGTCGTGGAATTCCTGCTCCTGACTGCGCCACTGTCCTGTTGAGACTCCGCCCACTCCTCCTCCCCACCGCCATCTGCCTGATGGATCGTGGAGGCCTCCATCGTGGAATATGCCTACTATGAACTATTCATACACTCTGTCATATTCATTGAATGTATTTTAACTCTAAATCTGTCCTTCTGTACACATGACATCTATTGCATCTGTCCATCCTGGAGAGGGATCCTCCTCTGTTGCTCTCCTGCAGGTTTCTTCCCTTTTTTCCCCATGAAGGGTTATTTGGGAGTTTTTCCTGGTCCGATGTGAGGTTTTGGGGCAGGGATGTCTATGTGTACAGATTGTAAAGCACTCCGAGACAAATTTATAATTTGTGAAATTGGGCTATACAAATAAACTGAATTGAATTGAATTGAATATGATAGGGTATGATAGGTTATGATAGGTTATGATAGGGTATGATAGGGTATGATAGGTTATGATAGAGTATGATAGGTTATGATAGGGTATGATAGGGTATGATAGGATATGATAGGGTATCAAGTTTCAAGTTTCAAGTTTCAAGTTTTTTATTGTCACATCCCCTTTTATACAAGTATAATCGGTTTGTGAAATTCTTATGTGCAAAACACCCGACAGCAGTAACAGACTAAAAAAAGAATAAGAATGAGAATAAACTATACAATATCCACACACAAAAAAGAAGAAAGTATTAACAATATATATATATAAAACAATGTAATAGAATATACATCATGACAATATATATATAAAACAATGTAATAAAATATACACTTTTTTGAGACAATATATATATATGTATATATATATACAATATATATATACAATATATATATATATAAAACAATGTAATAAAATATACACCATGGCCATAGATATTCACAGAATATGTTCTGGTGTATAGTGTTAATGAGGGTCTCAGTCCTTGTTCAGCAGCCTGATGGCCTGACTGAAGAAGCTGTCCCTCAGTCTGTTTGTGCGGCACTTGATACTGCGGTATCGCCTGCCTGACGGTAGAAGGGTGTGTTATGATAGGGTATGATAGGTTATGATAGGGTATGATAGGTTATGATAGGGTATGATAGGGTATGATAGGTTATGATAGGTTATGATAGGGTATGATAGGGTATGATAGGTTATGATAGGTTATGATAGGTTATGATAGGGTATGATAGGGTATGATAGGTTATGATAGGTTATGATAGGTTATGATAGGGTATGATAGGTTATGATAGGGTATGATAGGGTATGATAGGTTATGATAGGTTATGATAGGGTATGATAGGGTATGATAGGTTATGATAGGTTATGATAGGTTATGATAGGTTATGATAGGTTATGATAGGGTATGATAGGTTATGATAGGTTATGATAGGTTATGATAGGGTATGATAGGGTATGATAGGATATGATAGGGTATGATAGGGTATGATAGGTTATGATAGGTTATGATAGGTTATGATAGGTTATGATAGGGTATGATAGGGTATGATAGGTTATGATAGGTTATGATAGGTTATGATAGGGTATGATAGGGTATGATAGGTTAAACACACGATGCAAGACGACAACTTTAAAGACACAAATGCTTCTAATGTCGCCCGTACCTAACAAGGAGGCCAGGATCGGTCCGTCCACAGGGTCCATGAGAACAGCTTCTTTCTCGTAGTATTTGCTGGGGGAGGAACGTGAAGGGGGTTTTGAGGGGCCATAGACTTCACCTGTAACAGCCTCTCACGGACCCTCCTCAACACACCTGCCGTTCTCCACCAGGAACAGGACAATCTTGTCCAACACCTTCTCGAATAGAGCCGTCCGGATCCACATGTTCTTGCCTCCCTGCGGAGTGAGGCTGGGCAGGCGAGGCATCTTGCGAAGGCCGTCCTGACTCTGCAAGCTGTGACTTCTCCTGTAGGAGCAGTCACAGGTTTCCACACACACGATACACGCAGAACATGCTTTGAGCTTCATCGAGTACATCTGCGTCTGCATGACGATAACGGCGTCACTGGCTCATGAGTCATAAAAGCCCCAAAACATGAATTATTTAGAAGCTTTTTATAGAAAAAAAAGAAGCCTTTCAAGTAAGCGGGCGGCCTTTCTCTCCAGGCTGTGATGTGAGCTCTGAAGGCGTCTCTCACTTTGTCTGGACGATCTGCTCCAGCTCCTGGGCCTTCCGACACAACTCCTCCGCTGGGACGAAGCTCTTCCCCACCTTCATGAAGAGCGCCGCTATCTTGTTGCTACGCAGGAAGCCGGCTGCTCGCCGTTTCAGGCCATGCAGAACACAGGCCTCCACTGCAGCTGCACACACACACATGGAACACACTGTGTTGAACCGTCACCAACGTGCACTTTACTAATACCGTTATGCCGGACCAGCACATCCCTAAAGGACAGCGGCCACCATCGTCTCTCCATGTCGCCCCCAACCGCTGGAAAGAATATCTGGCTCGAAAAAAGCCTTTAGCGTGAAGGTGCCGCGGAGCGAGGACAGCTTCATCTGTAACACCGCAGCCCAAACGCATTGTGTTTGGTGTGTTGGGACTGAAATGTAAACTGGTGTGAATAAGTTACCCATCAGTTGGAACACAATGTTTGACATGTCATCCACTTCAATTCTATTAACTTTATTGAACCGGGATAATCCACTCTGAGTCTACGTCTCTTCCCAGGGACTCCTGGGCACAAAAGCAACAACGCCCAACGTGTCACATGTCGAGTGAGTTTCTGCACAGTGAATCTCTGTATTCATGTGTTCAGAAGGTGTTTATATGTAGCCGACATACATCAGGGTTGTATGGCAACTGGTGTCATAAACATGTATTTACATATCGTGAACATGTGTATCGTCTCAATAGATAATCAAACCATTCTGCTACAGGTGCTTGTTCAGGGTTTGCGAGGTTATAAACTGCATCATTCCTAAATGGATTTTCTTGAAGCGGAAAAAAACATTTGATTAATTTCAGGGTTTCACATCTTTTATAAACTATGTTCCTCCGATAAGCGGCAGTGGACACGCGCCGATGAAACGATGGCACTCTTGTGCAATCACTCCACATAAAAGCAGACGTCCCTCTTCTCTGCGTCGACGTGGCAGCACCTGCAGCTGTGTTGACATTTGAGTTCTCTTTCAGGATAATCCTGTGGCTCACATGGGGTCAGGGGGAGGCTAGTGTTGCCATGGCAACGCCTGTTGATGGATCTATGGGAGAGACGAGGGGAGGGAGGGCGGCGGCTCATCAGCATCACGGTCTCTCTTTGTCTCTGTCCTCCTCCTTCAAACAAGCGCAGCCCTTTATCCCATCGCTCGGCGCCTCTGTGCTGAGAACACGGCGTCTGTTCTCAGGGTTTCACTTCTGACTGGAACAAGTGTCATCAGCAGTGACATCAACTTTCTGTTTTCTTTCTATCAAAATAGGTCAGGCTTTGCTGTCGTCTCTCTTCCTCCCTGCACTTTGCTCCTTATCTGTATTCCCCCCCCCCTCATTATAAGAGCAAGAAGCTAAATGTCAGAAGGGTGACATTAAAAGGTATCCAAACACAGTTTATCCTTCTTACTCTCATTGTTTTAGTTCATTCGTGTCAGATGGCAAAGGTTTACCCTTGTAAAGAGTTACTGTCTGTCCACCGAGACACAGAGACAACCCTCATGTGTCTGAAGGTGTTCAGTGAGACACGAGGCCTGATGGTGGAGCCGGCATCTGATCCGGCTTCCTCACAACCACAACCAGCAGAACATCAGCGTCATGTCGGTGGGATCAGTCTGAAGACAGCTCACCTGGTAAGCTGCCTCTAAATGAAATAATAAATACATACAAATAAAAAACGGATGATCACAGCTTCTGATTTGTGGGAATTTGCATATTAGTCAAAGGCTTTGACATTTCATAGACGGCCTGATGGATCAGTTGATAGCTGATAAACAGCCTTTGCTGCAGATTCAAATATCCAGATTAAAACCAATTCATGTATAATAATATTGATTTTTCTATAATTTAATTGAAGAAAGTTCGACATCCATGGCATTAATAAACAGCAAATAACTATTTGCTATGTAAATATATAGTGAATCTCTTTCTTTGTGTTGTTATCTAAGCTTCTACTCCCTTTGTTGACATATCGCCAGCCGCACATGCTTTTCATTGCATGTGAGCGCATGTTAGCGCATGTTAGCGCATGTTAGCGCATGTTAGAGCATGTTAGCCATGTTAGAGCATGTTAGCGCATGTTAGCGCATGTTAGAGCATGTTAGAGCATGTTAGTGCATGTTAGTGCATGTGAGTGCATGTGAGCGCATGTTAGTGCATGTGAGCACATGTGAGCACATGTTAGTGCATGTGAGCACATGTTAGTGCATGTGAGCGCATGTGAGTGCATGTGAGTGCATGTTAGTGAGTGCATGTTAGTGAGCGCATGTGAGTGCATGTGAGCGCATATGAGCGCATGTTCGTGCATGTGAGCGGCGAGTGCATGTTAGTGCATGTGAGCGCATGTTAGTGCATGTGAGCGGCGAGCGCATGTTAGTGCATGTTAGTGCATGTGAGCGGCGAGTGCATGTGAGCGCATGTTAGTGCATGTGAGCGGCGAGCGCATGTTAGTGCATGTGCGCGCATGTGAGTGCATGTTAGGGCTGCAACAACGAATCGATAAAAATCGATTATTAAAATAGTTGGCAAAGAATTTCATTTTCGATTTGTTGTGTCGCGCGATTATTACGGCGCTCATTAAGTCACGGAGTATAAACAAAGTTGATTTGAGCGCAGAGCGGCGCAGGAGAAACAAGAGGGAGGGAGAGGAGAGAACGCTGCGTTGTGAGAGCCAATCAGCGCTGAGCTGCTCCGCTGTTGATGAATCTAATTGGCTGCTGCTGCTCACGTGGCGCTGGATGCGGAAGTCCTTCACGTAGTCGGAGACATTCACGGAGCTGAGTGCGCCTCCGGGTGACGTCATGACCCCAGACACCAGGGCGCTACATGTTACGATGTGTGTGGCATTTCCACAAGAGGATAACGTAGAAAACGTGGTTATTTATTCCGTGGCGGATAGCGGAACATATTTTTCCACGGTGAAAGGCAACGGAGATAAGCCACGCCCCCACTCGCTGTGAGCGCTGCGCGTGCAGACATTTAACGGAGCGGAGCAGCGCGTGCGCTCTGATCGCTCTTTTAATGAAGTATCGATACTAAAAATATGCTAAATCACATCGTGTTTAACGTACGGGTACTTTGTTAGTATCGCTACACCGTGCAGCGTGACAGCAGCAGACGTAGCGGACGAACATTCAAGCTAACCTAACTTCCCAAACGCTGTGGACATCTGAACGCTGATTGGCCGAGACGCGACACGTCTCATCAAAGATGTTTTATTGCGAAGAGCACCACTCCACATTTTTTCCGCGTCTCACTGCAATCTCAACGGCAGCGGGCCAGGTGAACAAAATAATAAATCGGAACGCGTCTCTGATATTGTTCAGGGGGCGGGGCCACATGGGGACCACTGCTCAGGAGAGGAGAGCTGTCAGTCTGTTTGTGACGGTTCATCACCATGGTGACCAGTGAACAGGTTCATCACCATGGTGACCAGTGAACAGGTTCATCACCATGGTGACCAGTGGGTCTCCAGGACCTTTCCATGACTTTAAACCACATTTCCATGATTAAACATTTAGTGAAAACTCTGTCTATATGTGACAAAGTGAGAAGATGTAGTATTTAAACTAACAATGAGAATTCCAAAGCATACCGTATATATACCGTGTAAATTAACATTTGAATAAAACAAATTTGCATGACTTTTCCAAATATTTTGGGATTTTATTTTTTTCAATTACTTTTTTAGGCCTGCTAATAGCCATTTAAAAATTCCATGACTTTTCCAGGTTTTCCATGACCGTACGGACCCTGTTTTGAATAAAGGGTTGAAAATGTAAAACAAATTGTTTTTTTTATCAGATTAATCGTTTAATCGATAAAAGAATCAACCGATTAATCGATTATCAAAATAATCGTTAGTTGCAGCCCTAGTGCATGTGAGTGCATGTGAGTGCATGTGAGCGCATGTTAGTGCATGTGAGTGGCGAGCACATGTTAGTGCATGTGAGCGCATGTTAGTAAATGTGAGTGCATGTGAGCGCATGTTAGTGCATGTGAGCGCATGTTAGTGCAAGTGAGTGCATGTTAGTGCATGTGAGCTCATGTTAGTGCATGTGAGCGCATGTTAGTGCATGTTAGTGCATGTGAGCTCATGTTAGTGCATGTTAGTACATGTTAGTGTATGTGAGCGCATGTTAGTGCATGTGAGCGCATGTGAGTGCATGTGAGCGCATATGAGCGCATGTTAGTGCATGTGAGCTCATGTTAGTGCATGTGAGTGCATATGAGCGCATGTTAGTGCATGTTAGTGCATGTGAGCTCATGTTAGTGCATGTTAGTGCATGTGAGTGCATGTGAGCGCATGTGAGTGCATGTGAGCGCATGTTAGTGCATGTGAGCTCATGTTAGTGCATGTGAGCGCATGTTAGTGCATGTGAGTGCATGTTAGTGCATGTGAGTGCATGTGAGCACATGTGAGCGCATGTTAGTGCATGTTAGTGCATGTGAGCGCATGTGAGTGCATGTGAGCACATGTTAGCGCATGTTAGTGCATGTTAGTGCATGTGAGCGCATGTGAGTGCATGTGAGCACATGTTAGTGCATGTTAGTGCATGTGAGCGGCGAGCGCATGTTAGTGCATGTGAGTGCATGTGAGCACATGTGAGTGCATGTTAGTGCATGTGAGTGCATGTGGGCGTGTCCCATGGCTCGAGGGCGCCACCCTCACTGCTCTCATAGGGCGGCCCTCCTGACCGCGGCGCCCTCATGTTCCCCTTTAGCCAAACACTGCTAGCGCCATTAGCTCGTTTGCTCTGTTAGCATCGTTAGCTCTGAGCTTGTAGAGCAGAGCATGAGATATATATATACACAAACTGGGATTACATTTATGACAAATTGTTTACATTAATTTGACAGGATGAAAAAGTCAAATGCAGCTTTAAAAACGTGAACTGGTCTAAATTAAACTATCGGGAGATTAAATTCAACCAATGTGTCTCACTTTTATTCAAATTGTTTCAAATTAGTGCCGACTTTATCACACAGGGTGAAAACAAGAGAGTGCAATCTGTAAACTAAGAATAAACAGTTCAATACCGGAAATGAACTGATTTGATAAACTATCAATGAACTTCCACTGAACCGTTGTTGTCTCTTGCACCTTTTATCTCAACTCGGCTTCCTTCACTTCCCTCCACGGCGTTCACATGTCAGACTCATCAAAGCAGCCGTGATGCTGGAGGCCAATGGCTGCCGAGCTCCTCTCCCATCCTCCCTCTCCTCTCCAACAGAGAGAGGACCGGCAGTCACAGGAGTCTGTACGGACCTCAGGGCGGTCAAGAGGAGGAGGAAACGATGAAGAGAAAGATGAGAGCATCCCGAGCTTCTCGATGTCCACTGGGACGTCTGATCGTAGAGAGGAAAGACCGACTCTGACACGCTGGTTAATATCCACCGCAGGCCACGAGGAACGATGACGCACAAACGTAAAAGCACTAATGTAACAAACATGGAGCCTATCGGATGGCCACAATACTGATGGATGTAAAAAACTAGAACGGGCACTCGGTGGAGCGCATACCTTCGCCGCAGCCACTTTGTTGGTACTTGGCATGAGAGTGTGGGGAGCTTGATGTCATGTAAACATTTTGGCATTAGTTGCCAATTGGATAAAAATGTACCGCGCTATGGTAAAAAGAAGATGTTGACCTTTCCATGACCTTGACCTTTGACCCGATCGATCCCAAAATCTAATCAAATGGTCCCTGGATAGAAAACAATAATCCCACCAAATTTCATGCGATTCGGTTTACTACTTTTTGAGTTATGTGAACAACACACAAACACACACACACACATACCAATAAATAAATACACAGCGATCAAAACATTACCTTCTGCAGAATGCGAAGGTAAGACAAATTAAATTCCCGCCAACTACTAATTCACGCACGTCCAACATGTCATCACTTTTGATTCTTACCCTTTAAGACATCTGCGTGAAATGATCCTAACGATCATCTTGATCCTTGAACCCTGGTCAGAAGGTGTTTCATGACGGCCCGTTCACCTTTGACCTCCACGGTGAGATGACGTCATCCCCTCCAGGCCTCAGATATCAGACGGCTCATCAACACCAAAGACTTTAATACCAACCTGTGGTCTGTGACGACTTGTCTTCATGAGCGGAGCAACAGAAGCATGAATGTGATTCGTGCCGATAACCGACGGCCATCGTTTGCTTTTGCTGATTCAAATCCTTTGTGTCTGCGCTCATGTTGTCATGGTGACAGCAGCCTGGACACGGGGTGCTGCTCAGGTTGTGGTGTTTGTGCTTCCACAGCGATGAAGACAGGGGGCTGCTCTCTTCACATGTGATGAAGACGTATTCTGACTCTTCTCCTGGATGGTAACACGAGTTCCATCACCGTTCACTCGTTGATAAGACAAAGGCGTCTCCTCCGTCTCCTCACACGAGTCCAGAAGTGCTCAGCAGGTCTTTGTTTCACAGCTCCTCAAGATGTCCCACATTTCTGGAAGTCGTTTTATTCCTAATGAAAAGCCCAGATGTAGTTTGTTCTGCTCCCAGCTCTGGACCAGACGTCTCTCTGCATGAGGGCCGAGCGCTGCTGATGGTGTGATGATAGAATAAGATCTACTGAGAAAACCACTCCATTCGATCCTGTCTGAAGGACTACGATGGATGTTACCCTAGAGGACTCATATGTATATTATTATATTATGGAGAGAATATTTCTGTATGCAAATGATTTGCGAGTAAATGAGAATAATTTGTGTTCTTTTCGGGAATATTTATCACATTCATTTGATTCTGTTGCTCTCTGGTTCCTTTCCTCAGAGCTGTTAGTCTGTGTTCAGGTCTTACACGCTGATGGGGCTCAGCTGAGGGGCTCAGGTGAGGCCCCTCAGCTGAGCTTCATCCGCGGTCAGGGAGCTGCCCTTTCTCCTGGGAGCCGTTTGTCTGATCTCCTCCCGGCTGCTGGAAATGTTCTGAGTGACCTGGAGAACTTCAGGGACGTCGAGGTTCTCCGCTCTTCACTTCCTTATTCTTACTTTAATTAGGGAGCTTTGTATGTTGTCTGTTTGTTGAACTCCTTATTGAGTTGGACGCCCTGACGTCCTTCCACTTTATTTGGTTTAAACATTCTTTAGTCTATACCTGCTGTTCCAAGGTTACACAAATAACTCAAATCAAAATCAGGATTTTTTTTTAGATTAGATTAGTTTCCTCTCTGAGTCCCACAGTGGGGATCACAGCAGCGGGGGACATTCGAGCTTTAATAGAAGATACAAATAAAACAAAAATACTAATACTAAAATATACTATATATATACATATATATATCTATATTTATTTTTGTATATATATATATACAACACAAGGCAGTGACACAGACAGTGAATGATTTGAATTTAACACTGAGGCTGTTTTCATGGCACAGTTCCTCCAGCTGGAGCTGTGAGGCTCGCGGCGCGGTTCCTCGTGTCGGTACTCACCGCAGAAGGACACGACGTGGCTGCTGTCCTCGTGGACAAACCTCCTGGTGACGGCTTCCTCCATGATCTGCTTCACCTGTCAACGACACGCCGGAGGCCGGATGACTCATTCATTCACGCACAGAGTCGGTGAGAGTTACTCACGGAGCTCAGAGTACTTCAGAGAAACTCTAAAAATGTGGATTCAAAACATAGAGAAACATGAAGTACAGAGAGGTCGAGGCTCAGGGGTCAACTGGGTGAGCTTTGTTAAGATGAAGAAGAAGAGCGGGAAGAGGCATGATGAGTCAGCAGGTCTCCTGGGGAATGGAGGACATTAGGTGGAGGGGGAATACGGTGTGTGTGTGTGTGGGGGGGGGAGGGGGGGCGTTCTTCCATCACGGACCCCCTCCTCTGAACAGTTTGTGACCCTCAGTGCAAGCCACTGATTCTGTTACGTCGAAGGCTGATGCCATCCGACTCCAACACCCCTCCCCCATTGGAGGTCACACTAATGAGTTTTACTGCCAGGACAATGTGCCCCGTCTCCGTTGGCCTGACAACAGACGACCGGTGACTCCACCCTCCGGTGGCCATGGCGACGTTCCCCTGTGGCCGCGCTCTGTACTCTGCACGGGGACATCCTCCGGACGCGGCAGGCAGCTGTCGTTTCCTGTTGGAACGAGTCGGTCCACAACACGGCCGACTCCATCACGGCCTCCAGCCGCCTGGCCGCTCAGCGGGGAGACCTGCTCCCTGGAGGCAGTGAGAGCACCAGCTGTCCAACATGTGTTTCAGAGGGTGATGTTTATTGCGTGGTCATAAAACTTTCCCTCTTTTCAAGTTCAGTCTTCAGGTTTTTTCCACTCAGATATCTGGACCGATGTTCTTTCTCACTGGCTGTCGACGGATGGATTGTGACAGCTGTGGCTCAGAGCGGGAGGTATCCCGAGAGGCTCAGTGTGGAGGAGGTCATCACATCGCCCTGCAGGCCGCAGACTGCATCCGCCCATGGGCTCCGGGTCAGAGTCAGAGGAGGCCGAGGGAAACACTTTGGCCTCGTGGAGGAGGAGGAGACATCCGAGGGTTCTGTGATCATCGCTGCTCAATCAGACTATTATTTGGATAACAATTAAATAATAAAAAGATAAATAGATGAACCATCAAGGTGGTGACTCCATCACAACATGTACAGCACCGCCCAGAACAACTGGCAAGACACTCAGCGGGTCATCCACAGGAACATGAGGGAACTCGTTCAACTCAAGGTCTGACCTCCACGGAGAACTTTGACCTCTAAACGAGAAATAACACGCGGGTGGTATATCAAGTATTAAAGAAGGAGGAGCAGGGGGAGGAGCAGGGGAGGAACAGGGGGTGGAGCAGGAGGAGGAGGAGGAGCAGGGGAGGAGCAGGAGGAGGAGCAGGTTAAGGAGCAGGGGGAGGAGCAGGGGAGGAACAGGGGGGGGGAGGAGGAGGAGGAGGAGGAGCAGGGGAGGAACAGGGGCAGAAGCAGGAGGAGGAGCAGGAGGAGGAGCAGGTTGAGGAGCAGGGGAGGAACAGGGGGAGGAGCAGGAGGAGGAGCAGGTTGAGGAGCAGGGGGAGGAGCAGGGGAGGAACAGGGGTGGAGCAGGAAGAGGAGCAGGGGGGGGAGGAGCAGGGGGAGGAACAGGGGGTGGAGCAGGGGAGGAGGAGCAGGGGGTGGAGCAGGAGGAGGAGCAGGAGGAGGAGCAGGAGGAGGAGCAGGAGGAGTTACGAGAGGAGCAGGAGGAGGAGCAGGAGGAGGAGCAGGAGGAGGAGGAGCAGGTTGAGGAGCAGGAGGAGGAGCAGGAGGAGGAGGGGGAGGAGGAGGAGCAGGAGTGCAGACGTCTCCACAGCACTGAGGTGTAGATCTCCTGTGGCTCCTCCCCTCTGTCATTACGTTGAATCATTCCTGGTTTCTGCTCATGAACTCTTCAACACACGTCGTGTTCCTCGTCTTCATCAGAGGAGACTGAAGCTTCATCTCCTCCAGCAGGACGCTCACACGCCTCCATCCGTTTCTATGACAACAATCATATTTGCTGCTTCTCCTGCAGCTTGTTTCTGCATCATGAAGAAACGTGACTGAACGAGACCAGAAGTCAGGAGCACGACGCGGGACCACCTGACTCTCTCCTTCAGGACGCGGGACCACCTGACTCTCTCCTTCAGGACACGGGACCACCTGACTCTCTCCTTCAGGACGCGGGACCACCTGACTCTCTCCTTCAGGACGCGGGACCACCTGACTCTCTCCTTCAGGACGCGGGACCACCTGACTCTCTCCTTCAGGACGCGGGACCACCTGACTCTCTCCTTCACGACGCGGGACCACCTGACTCTCTCCTTCAGGACACGGGACCACCTGACTCTCTCCTTCACGACGCGGGACCACCTGACTCTCTCCTTCACGACGCGGGACCACCTGACTCTCTCCTTCAGGACACGGGACCACCTGACTCTCTCCTTCAGGACACGGGACCACCTGACTCTCTCCTTCACGACGCGGGACCACCTGACTCTCTCCTTCAGGACACGGGACCACCTGACTCTCTCCTTCAGGACACGGGACCACCTGACTCTCTCCTTCAGGACACGGGACCACCTGACTCTCTCCTTCAGGACACGGGACCACCTGACTCTCTCCTTCACGATGCGGGACCACCTGACTCTCTCCTTCAGGACGCGGGACCACCTGACTCTCTCCTTCACGATGCGGGACCACCTGACTCTCTCCTTCAGGACGCGGGACCACCTGACTCTCTCCTTAAGGACACACAGGTGTGTTCCTGTCTGTGGGAGCTCATGCAGGTATGTCTGAGCAGACGGGTGGTGGCACACCACCAGCTGAACAGCAGAGCGACACCATGAGGCTCCTCCCACTCAGAGTAATAATAACTATGAACTAAAGAGAAAACAGTCAGAACAACAACAACAACAACAACAGCAGCTTCCACTAGAGGGGAATCCATCTCAGCCACTCAGGAGAATGATTTGTTCATAGATTCTCTTTTCATGAAGCGCTATCTCTGAATGACGGGAGCCGTCTCGCTGCATGGCTGCACCTGTAGCCTCCATCAGGCTGCACCTGTAGCCTCCATCTGGCTGCGCCTGCAGCCTCCATCAGGCTGCGCCTGTAGCCTCCATCAGGCTGCACCTGCCGCCTCCATCCGGCTGCGCCTGTAGCCTCCATCAGGCTGCGCCTGTAGCCTCCATCAGGCTGCGCCTGCAGCCTCCATCAGGCTGCGCCTGTAGCCTCCATCAGGCTGCGCCTGCAGCCTCCATCAGGCTGCGCCTGTAGCCTCCATCAGGCTGCGCCTGCAGCCTCCATCAGGCTGCGCCTGTAGCCTCCATCAGGCTGCACCTGCCGCCTCCATCCGGCTGCGCCTGTAGCCTCCTTCAGGCTGCGCCTGTAGCCTCCATCAGGCTGCACCTGTAGCCTCCATCAGGCTGCACCTGCCGCCTCCATCCGGCTGCGCCTGTAGCCTCCATCAGGCTGCACCTGTAGCCTCCATCAGGCTGCACCTGCCGCCTCCATCCGGCTGCGCCTGTAGCCTCCATCAGGCTGCGCCTGCAGCCTCCATCAGGCTGCGCCTGCAGCCTCCATCCGGCTGCGCCTGCAGCCTCCATCAGGCTGCGCCTGTAGCCTCCATCAGGCTGCGCCTGCAGCCTCCATCAGGCTGCGCCTGTAGCCTCCATCAGGCTGCGCCTGTAGCCTCCATCAGGCTGCACCTGCCGCCTCCATCCGGCTGCGCCTGTAGCCTCCTTCAGGCTGCGCCTGTAGCCTCCATCAGGCTGCGCCTGCAGCCTCCATCAGGCTGCGCCTGTAGCCTCCATCAGGCTGCGCCTGTAGCCTCCATCAGGCTGCACCTGCCGCCTCCATCCGGCTGCGCCTGTAGCCTCCTTCAGGCTGCACCTGCCGCCTCCATCCGGCTGCGCCTGTAGCCTCCTTCAGGCTGCACCTGCCGCCTCCATCCGGCTGCGCCTGCAGCCTCCATCCGGCTGTGGAGACCAGCTCACTGAGGGATCCCGTGCTCACAGGAGGCGGCTCATGACGGGAAGGCCTCCAGTGATCAGACATCAGGAGGGAACCAGACGAGTCCTCGGTTCACAAGACCACAAGACCCATGAAAGAAAGCAATGTGAGAGGAACATAATGCCATGAACCATCAACTGTCACCAAACAGATGGAGCTCAGAGGCCTCGTCGGGTACACCTGGGCAGGTGCATGTAATGAGGAGCAACACTCCCTTACAGACTCGTCAGGCTCCTCTACGGTCACATAGAGCAGCACCACAGCTCACTGAGGCTGGGGACGCTCTGAGGGAAGCTGCAGAACATCTTCTTCTCTGCATCCAGACGGCTCTGATGTGACGGCTGATGGAGGCGGGGCCTGCTGATGTCCAGGATACAAGCCGGGATGATTACAGGAGGAAAGACACAGCGGACCGGACTGAAGCCTGACACAGGTGTTGTGTTTTTTGACAGCTACAATCTCAGGATCCTGATCCTCAAGCCTTCACATCAGAGGAAGGCGGTGGTGGTTTCACCCTCAGCAGCCCGGTGAGGTCATGAGGTCATGAGGAGCTGGAAGAACAGGAGAGCACACACACACACACACACACACACACACACACACACACACACAGACACACACACACACACACACACACACACACAGACACACACACACACACACACACACACACACACACACACAGACACACACACACACACACACACACACACAAACACACAGACACACACACACACACAGACACACACACAGACAGACAGACAGACTCCTCTTCTCTCCTCCTCTCGTCTCCTCCTCTCGTCTCCTCCTCTCATCTCCTCCTCTTGTCTCCTCCTCAGTGATCCTCCTCTTCTCTCCTCCTCTTCTCTCCTCCTCAGTGATCTCCTCCTCTCGTCTCCTCCTCAGTGATCTCCTCCTCTCGTCTCCTCCTCTCATCTCCTCCTCTCCTCTCCTCCTCTTGTCTCCTCCTCAGTGATCTCCTCCTCTTGTCTCCTCTTGTCTCCTCCTCTCCTCTCCTCCTCTCGTCTCCTCCTCAGTGATCTCCTCCTCTCGTCTCCTCCTCTCCTCTCCTCCTCTCCTCCTCTCGTCTCCTCCTCAGTGATCTCCTCCTCTCGTCTCCTCCTCAGTGATCTCCTCTCGTCTCCTCCTCTCGGCTCCTCCTCTCATCTCCTCCTCTCGTCTCCTCCTCAGTGATCTCCTCCTCTCGTCTCCTCCTCAGTGATCTCCTCCTCTCGGCTCCTCCTCTCGTCTCCTCCTCTCTCCTCTCCTCTCGTCTCCTCCTCTCGTCTCCTCCTCTCGTCTCCTCCTCAGTGATCTCCTCCTCTCGGCTCCTCCTCTCGTCTCCTCCTCTCTCCTCCTCCTCAGTGATCTCCTCCTCTCGTCTCCTCCTCTCCTCTTCTCCTCTTGTCTCCTCCTCTCCTCTTCTCCTCTCGTCTCCTCCTCTCGTCTCCTCCTCTGGCCTCTCCTCCTCTCTCACGCTGCGTGTTAGTGTTAGGATGGAGGAGTGACACCCACCTCCTTCTTCGCGGTGCGCAGCAGCCTCTGCCGGGTCTCCGCCTCTGCAACGAAACACAGCCGCACACGGTTAGCGGCTCCACTGTGAACACCGTGACAACCGGACAACCGGAGGAATAGCGCGGTGTTCTCCCACCTGCCATGCCTGCTGCCGCGGTCCTGCCTGCCGACTGCGCTCATCAGCTGAGTGCTGCTCCTGCCGCGAGCCAGGCTCCGCCCCCTGCAGCCCCTTAAAGGCGCAGGCAGGGCTTCCATTGGGTGGCCCGGTTATTTCACGTTCACTTCGGCACGATGAGAAAAAAGCTGAGCTAATTATGTACACACACACACACACACACACACACACACCCCTTGTTACGGTTTCGAACCGGCCACGGGGTTCGAACCCGCCACCTCTGCGTTCTGCTGCTGGAGTTCCTGTGCGCTATCCACTGCGCCGTCCACACTCTACCATCTAAACACTCAGGCTCATCTGAGCCTTCCTCCCTGGTGACGAGCTGACTGGGCGTTGGCACTGCACACCTGCTCTCAGTTACAATCAACTCCAGAGACTACAATAACCCGGTCTTCACTCCTGCTCCTCGCCAGATCATCCCATAGAATCACCTGGGAAGGACCAGTAGAAGCTTAGAGCTACATTGTTGCTGTCCGTTCTTTGTAGAGCTGTTTTAAGTGCTTTGCTGCATTCCTTCTGACACCTTTTTTTTCACTCCAGACCTGCCGTGCCACGACCCCCTGCCTGGACTTTGACTACTCTTCCGAATGCTCCTAAGTATATTTTATAGATCTACCTAGATACGTAGGCTTAACAACAGCCTGTGAGTTTTATGTATTCGGGTAGATATATATATACATCTAATTGCCTTGTTGGACATTAAAACGCCTCGTTAGGCATTAACTCATTCCCTGCCTTCGGAGTACTGCATTTTGGGTTCAAACACCACTCAGTCCTAACACCCCTACACACACACACACACACACACACACACTCACACAGCCTTACACACACACACACACACACACACTCACTCACAACCACACACACACAAACATACATATATATATGTATATATATATTCTAGGGCTGTGAAACGATTAAATTTTTAAATCGGATTAATCACAGGTGTTTGTGGATTAATCATGATTAATCACATATTACCGATATTCTCGGTATATTTTGTGAGAACATAGAGATTTATGACAAAAGACGGATATATACATTTATACATTCTTCTATACAATGGTGCTGCAACTCAGCAGTTATTTAGCAGTTTTCTTCCATATGGAACATTAATACATCTTCATCCTAAACAGAATGTTTAACCCTCCTGTTACCTTTCGGGTCAATTTGACCCCATTCAATGTTTAATGTCGGTGTTCTTTGGGGTCGATTTGACCCCAGGCTGTTTTTCACTGTCAAACATATCAGAAATATCAACTTTTTTATTTATTTAAAGGGCTATTTAGGTAGTCAACAAACAAACATAAAGTACCTCACACTTAAACTGGGGAAGCAATATTAATTCTAATAATTTTCTGGAGGTTTTAATTGCTGGGGTCAAATTAACCCCGAGGGTAAAATATGTTAGTAAATGTAAAGGTAACAGGAGGGTTAAACAGAACATTTTTCTCTTGTTTGTCAATCATTAATACATGATACAATCTAAAGGTGGACAGATTGACAAGTGACTTTTTTTTTGCTCGGTCCCGATGCGCGCACACGGAGCTCTGTGGCGCGCGAGACGGAGATCGATAAGTGTTAACGCAACGCGAAGAGACAGAAATGACATGCTGCTGTGGAGATACGATCAACAACAGACGTTTAGTTTAATAAAAGAACAAAGACGTGCTCTAGAGAACATGTCAGGGGGCGGGCCAATCTCTTTAATGTCATGCGATCTACCGACACTACGCCGCGATCGACTGGCAGGTCGCGATCGACGTGTTGAGACCCTGATCTACAGGAAGTAGAAGTCGTAACAAGGTTTCCGGAGGTGAACCTGCGGAAGGATCATTACCGATGAACAGACCGTCTGCATGAGAGCGGACAGAGTTCAGATTGACGACCAACAACAGACGGATTGGAAGCTCATTCTGCGCATGCGTTAAATGCGTTAAAAAAAAAAAACTAGTTAAACCTGAAATTGAATTAACTGAGTTAACGCGTTATTTTTCACAGCACTAATATATTCATATATACAGTACATACATATAAATATATATATATGTATATATACATATATATATATGTATACATACACAATAAGTGGAATCTAACACTTACAAATGTTTCTCAAACAAAAGTTGTGAAGTACATTTACAAATGTAAGTTAGCTTCAAAATGTATTGAATTAAAATGATGAAGCTTGACATCTGTGTTCTATGAGCTCACCGATGTAAAGTGTTTAGTTTGTACCCGGTGTTCCCGTTAACGTTAACCCGTGAATTCAACCGGATCGCCCCACGTGTTGAAGAGGGGTCAGCAGCAGGGGAGCAGCTCTGCTTTACAGTGTTCCGGTGATGGCTTCTCATCGATGCCGTTTGTCATCATATGGTGTCGTTCCTCGTCTTGACCACAAGGTGGCGTAAAGATCCAATGAGACAAAATACTTATTATCAAAATCCGATGTGAGGTTGTGGGTCAGGGATGTGTCGACAGCTCTCCGAGACACATTTATAATGTGTGAAAATGGGCTATACAAATAAACTGAACTGAAATGTTCCCATGAACATACCGAACGAGCTCACGTGACTCATGGGTTCCATGTCCATGTTTGTTTGAGTTCATTCATATGTTTTACGCTGCGTGTCTTTGCGTGATAACATTACAATAAGGAGAATAATAATAAGTATGTTCTCTCATTCAGCAAAACCTATATTGACGTTTATTTGTCAAGTTGTGACACATCTCAGCTCAAGTCTGAAACATCTGAACACAATTTCTGATTTTTATCCAATTTACAAGTCAACATTATATTTGTTTGCAACATACAGTTATTGACATAAGACACATGATATGATGTTATTGACATAAGACACATGATATGATGTTATTGACATAAGACACATGATATGAAGTTATTGACATAAGACACATGATATGATGTTATTGACATAAGACACATGATATGATGTTATTGACATAAGACACATGATATGAAGTTATTGACATAAGACACATGATATGAAGTTATTGACATAAGACACATGATATGAAGTTATTGACATAAGACACATGATATGATGTTATTGACATAAGACATGATATGATGTTATTGACATAATACACATGATATGAAGTTATTGACATAATACACATGATATTAAGTTATTGACATAAGACATGATATGATGTTATTGACATAAGACACATGATATGATGTTATTGACATAAGACATGATATGATGTTATTGACATAATACACATGATATGAAGTTATTGACATAATACACATGATATGAAGTTATTGACATAAGACACATGATATGATGTTATTGACATAAGACACATGATATGATGTTATTGACATAAGACACATGATATGAAGTTATTGACATAAGACACATGATATGAAGTTATTGACATAATACACATGATATGAAGTTATTGACATAAGACACATGATATGAAGTTATTGACATAAGACACATGATATGATGTTATTGACATAAGACACATGATATGAAGTTATTGACATAATACACATGATATGAAGTTATTGACATAAGACACATGATATGAAGTTATTGACATAAGACACATGATATGATGTTATTGACATAAGACACATGATATGAAGTTATTGACATAATACACATGATATGAAGTTATTGACATAATACACATGATATGAAGTTATTGACATAAGACATGATATGATGTTATTGACATAAGACACATGATATGATGTTATTGACATAAGACACATGATATGAAGTTATTGACATAATACACATGATATGAAGTTATTGACATAAGACACATGATATGAAGTTATTGACATAAGACACATGATATGATGTTATTGACATAAGACACATGCTATGAAGTTATTGACATAATACACATGATATGAAGTTATTGACATAATACACATGATATGAAGTTATTGACATAAGACATGATATGAAGTTATTGACATAAGACACATGATATGAAGTTATTGACATAAGACATGATATGATGTTATTGACATAAGACACATGATATGATGTTATTGACATAAGACACATGATATGAAGTTATTGACATAATACACATGATATGAAGTTATTGACATAAGACATGATATGATGTTATTGACATAAGACACATGATATGAAGTTATTGACATAAGACACATGATATGAAGTTATTGACATAAGACACATGATATGATGTTATTGACATAAGACACATGATATGAAGTTATTGACATAATACACATGATATGAAGTTATTGACATAAGACATGATATGATGTTATTGACATAAGACACATGATATGATGTTATTGACATAAGACACATGATATGATGTTATTGACATAAGACATGATATGATGTTATTGACATAAGACATGATATGATGTTATTGACATAAGACACATGATATGAAGTTATTGACATAAGACACATGATATGATGTTATTGACATAAGACATGATATGATGTTATTGACATAAGACATGATATGAAGTTATTGACATAAGACACATGATATGATGTTATTGACATAAGACACATGATATGAAGTTATTGACATAAGACACATGATATGCAGTTATTGACATAAGACACATGATATGAAGTTATTGACATAAGACACATGATATGAAGTTATTGACATAATACACATGATATGAAGTTATTGACATAATACACATGATATGAAGTTATTGACATAAGACACATGATATGAAGTTATTGACATAAGACACATTATATGAAGTTATTGACATAAGACACATGATATGAAGTTATTGACATAAGACACATGATATGAAGTTATTGACATAAGACATGATATGATGTTATTGACATAAGACACATGATATGAAGTTATTGACATAAGACACATTATATGAAGTTATTGACATAAGACACATGATATGAAGTTATTGACATAATACACATGATATGAAGTTATTGACATAAGACATGATATGATGTTATTGACATAAGACACATGATATGAAGTTATTGACATCAGACACATGATATGATGTTATTGACATAAGACACATGATATGAAGTTATTGACATAATACACATGATATGAAGTTATTGACATAAGACATGATATGATGTTATTGACATAAGACACATGATATGAAGTTATTGACATAAGACACATGATATGATGTTATTGACATAAGACACATGATATGAAGTTATTGGCATAATACACATGATATGAAGTTATTGACATAAGACATGATATGATGTTATTGACATAAGACACATGATATGATGTTATTGACATAAGACACATGATATGATGTTATTGACATAAGACACATGATATGAAGTTATTGGCATAATACACATGATATGATGTTATTGACATAAGACACATGATATGATGTTATTGACATAAGACACATGATATGAAGTTATTGACATAATACACATGATATGAAGTTATTGACATAAGACATGATATGATGTTATTGACATAAGACACATGATATGAAGTTATTGACATAAGACATGATATGATGTTATTGACATAAGACACATGATATGAAGTTATTGACATAAGACACATGATATGATGTTATTGACATAAGACACATGATATGATGTTATTGACATAAGACATGATATGATGTTATTGACATAAGACACATGATATGAAGTTATTGACATAAGACATGATATGAAGTTATTGACATAAGACATGATATGATGTTATTGACATAAGACATGATATGATGTTATTGACATAAGACACATGATATGAAGTTATTGACATAAGACATGATATGATGTTATTGACATAAGACACATGATATGAAGTTATTGACATAAGACACATGATATGAAGTCTCTTCACGGCCATCAAAATGCCAACTGGCCAAACAGAAGGCCGTCGCTATGACGACAGGAGACTTGTTACAGCAACAAAGGAAGACGTCAGCATGTCTCCACACGACTTCGCTTGTGTCTTATATGTATTTATAATATGTTCTGATAATCAGTGCAACATACAACATACTACATACAACATACAACATACAACATACTACATACAACATACAACATACTACATACAACATAAATAACGTAAATATATTCATGTACTCATGTAAATATATTCATGTACTCACGTAAATATATTCATGTACTCAGGTAAATATATTCATGTACTCATGTAAATATATTCATGTACTCATGTAAATATATTCATATACTCAGGTAAATATATTCATGTACTCATGTAAATATATTCATATACTCATGTAAATATATTCATATACTCATGTAAGTATATTCATGTACTAAGGTAAATATATTCATGTACTCATGTAAATATATTCATGTACTCATGTAAATATATTCATGTACTCATGTAAATATATTCATATACTCATGTAAGTATATTCATGTCCTAAGGTAAATATATTCATGTACTCATGTAAATATATTCATATACTCATGTAAATATATTCATGTACTCAGGTAAATATATTCATGTACTCATGTAAATATATTCATATACTCATGTAAATATATTCATGTACTCAGGTAAATATATTCATGTACTCATGTAAATATATTCATATACTCAGGTAAATATATTCATGTACTCATGTAAATATATTCATGTACTCAGGTAAATATATTCATGTACTCATGTAAATATATTCATATACTCATGTAAATATATTAATGTACTCATGTAAATATATTCATGTACTCATGTAAATATATTCATATACTCATGTAAATATATTCATGTACTCATGTACTTCACCACTTTTGTTTGAGAAACATTTGTAAATTCTCCAAAGGCATTTCTTCCATATGATATGTTAGATTCCACTTATTGTGTGTATATATACATATATATATATATATATATACACACAATAATATATATATATATATATATATATATATAAGGTATCAGTTACACAAATGTCATATCACACACTTCCCAGAAGATGGCGACTTTGCCATTTTTTACATGCAAGACTGAAAAAAGTATTTGCACATGTGCACATGTGCTTATGGACATAACTCGGATTTAAGTTCATACAACTTAAAATTTATTGTTGGTAGTACTAAAAAAAAACGTTGAATAAAATTAAAGTTTCAAGTTGATAGGACTATTGTTTATCGTTCCCGTTGTCAGCCCAACTATGTTTGTTAAGTTGAATTAACTCTAACTGAAGTTCAGACAACTTAAGTTTCTTAGCTTGTCAAACTCAAGATTTTAAGGCAGCCAGGTTACTCATTATTTTAAATTGGACTAGCATTATTATTATTTTTTTACAGTGCATCAGCGTTTCAGCTTTAATCTAAATACGAACTAGAACGGGCACTCGGTAGAGCGCATACCTTCGTATATCACAAGATTGGGCATTGAATTATGAACATTTTGGCATTAGTTGCATGCCAATTGGACACAAATGTATCGTGCTATGGTAAAAAAAAAAAGATGTTGACCTTTCCATGACCTTGACCTTTGACCCGATTGATCCCAAAATCTAATCAAATGGTCCCCGGATAATAACCAATCATCCCACCAAATGTCATGCGATTCAAGAAGATTTTGACCTGTTCATGACCTTTGACCTTGAACTTTGACCCGATCGATCCCAAAATCGAATCAACTGGTCCCCGGATAATAATCAATCATCCCACCAAATTTCATGCGATTCGGTTCAATACTTTTTGAGTTTTGCGAATAACACGCATACAAATAAATAAATAAACTAGAACGGGCACTCGGTAGAGCGCATACCTTCGCATATCACAAGATTGGGCATTGAATTATGAACATTTTGGCATTAGTTGCATGCCAATTGGACAAAAATGTATCGTGCTATGGTAAAAAAAAGATGTTTACCTTTCCATGACCTTGACCTTGACCTTTGACCCGATTGATCCCAAAATCTAATCAAATGGTCCCCGGATAATAACCAATCATCCCACCAAATTCCATGTGATTCAAGAAGATTTGACCTGTTCATGACCTTTGACCTTGACCTTTGACCCGATCAATCCCAAAATCTAATCATCTGGTCCCCGGATAATAAACAATCATCCCACCAAATTTCATGCGATTCGGTTCAATACTTTTTGAGTTCTGCGAAAGATTTTGACCTGTTCATGACCTTTGACCTTGACCTTTGACCCGATCGATCCCAAAATCTAATCAACTGGTCCCCGGATAATAAACAATCATCCCACCAAATTTCATGTGATTCGGTTCAATACTTTTTGAGTTCTGCAAAAGATTTTGACCTGTTCATGACCTTTGACCTTGACCTTTGACCCGATCGATCCCAAAATCTAATCAACTGGTCCCCGGATAATAAACAATCATCCCACCAAATTGCATGTGATTCGGTTCAATACTTTTTGAGTTTTGCGAATAACACGCATACAAATAAATAAATAAATAAATACACGGCGATCAAAACATAACCTTCTGCATTTTCAATGCGAAGGTAATCAGTGTTCCCATCCAGAAACACCATTCACATTTCAGTGTGTATTTTATGAGTGAGAACAATCATTGTATGTATGAGGGGAAATCCCCATCTGAGTCCGCATATGAGCAGGAGGGGTTGGTGTCATCAGCGTGTGGAGGTACTTTGGAGCAGGACTCCAGCTGTGCCTGCAGGACTCAGCTGTCAGGTAGATCAGGAGGTGAAAGGATGGAGTAACACTCAGCTGTCAGGTAGATCAGGAGGTGAGTAACGCAGAGTGACAGGCTGAGCCCGAAGCTGTCCTCATCATCTCAGAACACACAGCCCTCATGCTCCTGAGGCGTGTCAAGATGTCTCGTCCTGAGCCGTGAGTCCTCATGTAGGCTGAGACATGTAGTCGCATCATTTAACGGGATAATACTACAACAAACCACAAATACTAAACATTTTCGGCATGCAGGAGTAATTATGTAAAATATGAATTTCAAGTATTGAGAGTCAGTGTGTGTGTCCTGGGAGGAAAGAGCCGTTCCTGGTTTCCTGTGGCGGCGGCTTCTCTTCCTTCCACACAGACCTCCTCTCAGCCCCGGGCCGCCTCTCTGGGGCCTCACGCCTCACGCTGGCTTCGTGTGGTCAGAGCGCGTCTCGCTCAACGCCACGAGGACTTCTGCCTGAGTGAACAACTGTGACAGCTTCCGGGCCCAGAGAGTCGACGCCACACAAGAGAAACACTGTCAAACAAATCAATGTGGTTCAACTTAAAAACATAAGGACAATTGCTGCCTTAGACTTTCAAGTGTAGTCAAATTGGATTTACAATTTGATACAACTCGTGATCGTGAGTTCACTTTAGCTTTCGATTACTCTCTGTACGTTCACTTGACTGTATAGTACAACTTAGTTCAACTTAGCAATGTAAGTTCAATATATATATACAACTTATCATCATGCATTCTATTCACTTGTCCAAATAAGTAATGTCAACTCCTATATAAGTTAGAAGGAAGTTGACATTACTTTCCTCAACTCCTATATAAGTTAGAAGGAAGTTGACATTACTTCTCAACTCCTATATAAGTTAGAAGGACGTTGACATTACTTTCCTAGTTAATATGACCTCAAAGTGCATCATTTCAAATGAAAATTGAGTTATAAGAAACACCATGTTTTTTGGCAAACAAATCGTATTTATTGCATTAAAACAAAGTTTATATAAACACATGCAGATCCCTAACAACGTCCACACTGTGGTTAAACAGAATATTAACAAAAAGTTCAGACTCAGAGAAAAACCTTAAAAGTCAATGTAAACAGTAAAGAAATCAGTGGAAACAAATGTGTCCAAGTTTCAGGATTTCGTGGCATCTTGTCATGTGTTGTCGAAGCGAGAGAGAGAGAGAGAGAGAGAGAGGACCCAAATGCCGACACTACTTCCAAACCAATATTTAATTCTGAATTACAGGTAACACATGACGACAAACACGAACCAAACGGTACGACGCCACACTGGGGATGAGACGAACAGGGTTCACATCCACAGGCAGGTGGATGTGATTGGACAACGGAGAACGAGACACAGGTGGACACAATGAGGGCGGGGCCAGCAACCATACAGAAGGAACCAATCAGCCACTTGGTTCGCTGAACCGACGTCCTGCGGAGGGTCCGGGGCACACTGCGATCCAGCGGTCCAAAGCGTATTGCTCCGCCGCTGGTTGAGGTTAGTTCGCCGTCTGGTTCTGACATGATGCAGCGGAGCAGACAGCGCGCTTTTTGCGACGTGGTACGGCCCGATTATACATAACTTTAAGCCTCAATACAATTTAAATGGATTAGTTGACATTTTATAATTTATGGGGGTCCAATGGAAATGCAATCGCTTTTAAATTATCAATTGGCCGTTTGAGGAACAGCAGTTTTTGATAACCATAATTATAACTCACAGTATTAAGTTCAATTGACTTCTTGAAAATTACAATTTATTGAACTGGCTTAAAAACCTGAGTTGTACTACCGAAAACTTATACTACTAAGTTGTAATTGTATAAATCATAATGATAAATTGAGGTAAATTACAGAACAACGTTATCATGACTTATTGTTCAAATCCCTTTTTTCAGTGTACTTGACAACATACTTCATGACGGCGCCTCTGCTCACGCTCAACGCTCTACGCTCAACTGCTCCTTTTATGAGAGCAGCCGAGGCTGATTGGCAATCAGCCAGCAGCTGAGGCCTAATGGAGACCCCACCCCCACAGCTGCCA
Source organism: Pseudoliparis swirei (assembly GCF_029220125.1). Lineage (NCBI taxonomy): Eukaryota > Metazoa > Chordata > Actinopteri > Perciformes > Liparidae > Pseudoliparis > Pseudoliparis swirei. The sequence goes on from NC_079394.1 coordinate 396,033, forward strand.
CAATAACACACAACAGCTCTCCTCCAGTCGGCCTTCGTTTCCTTGAGAGAACACGTGTGTGTGTGTGTGTGTGTGTGTGTGTGTGTGTGTGAGTTCGATGCTCACAGCAAACAACAGCCTGTATGAGCAGTAAAGACAGAAACGTGAGTGGACTCAACGATGTGAATTGATGCTGTCACATTTCAGCAGATAATCAGAAAATCCAAACAAGTGACATTCAGGTGCATTATGAACTCAGGTGCATCGTGAACTCAGGTGCATGTGCTCTAGATGCGGTAGAGAGGAGAGGCCTCGACCAGGAGGAAACAGGTCACAGCGAGATGCAGTTGTCCGTCTGTCTGTCCTGAACCCTGAGTCTGTCTGTCCTGAACCCTGAGTCTGTCTGTCCTGGACCCTGAGTCTGTCTGTCCTGAACCCTGAGTCTGTCTGCCGGGGAGACGGCAGCATGTCGGTGTGATGAGGCTCGACGTCTCCAGGCAGTCGGCCTGCAGACTCCTGTCAGGCCGATGTGCTTCTGCCCATATGTGGAGATGCAGATTGACTGTGAGTGAAGGCCAGTGTGTGTTGTTGTGCGTTTGACCCTCAGGGGCCACCACACCTCGGCTGAGCAGCCGCAGACTCTTTGGCCCCCGGCTGATTGTTGACCCTACCCCGTCCTCACTCTGGCAATGAGAAGACATGTTGAATCCATCTATCCATCGATCCATCGATCCATCGATCCATCTATCCATCTATCCATCTATCTATCTATCTGTCTATTGCATCCCCATATATTTGGAGGGCTTTTCTCCCATCAACCGTGACCAATTATCTTCAACGGTTTCTACTTCGAACACGTCTACCTGTCTCTTGGACCCCATCCCGACGAGGCTGCTTAAAGACGTTTTGCCTTTAATTGGCAGCTCTCTATTAGATATGATCAATGTGTCTCTGCTAACAGGCCACGTACCACACTCCTTCAAAGTGGCTGTTATTAAACCTCTCCTGAAGAAGCCCACTCTGGATCCAGAGGTGTTGGCTAACTACAGACCGATCTCTAACCTCCCCTTCCTCTCCAAGATCCTTGAGAAAGTGGTCGCAAATCAGTTGTGCGACTTTCTACATCATAATAGTTGTTTGAGAAATTTCAATCAGGATTTAGAAAACACCACAGCACCGAGACGGCACTGGTGAAAATTACAAATGACCTCTTAATGGCAGCAGATAAAGGACTCCTCTCTGTCCTGGTCTTGTTAGACCTTAGTGCTGCATTCGACACCATTGACCATGACATCCTGTTACAGAGACTGGAGCAGTCGATTGGCATTTCAGGCACGGCACTAATTTGGTTTAAATCCTATTTATCAGATCGATCTCAGTTTGTATTTATGTGATGGCCTCGATAACCACCAACGTTAATCACGGAGTTCCACAAGGTTCTGTGCTTGGACCAATTTTATTTACTTTATACATGCTTCCTTTGGGCAATATTATCAGGAAACACTCCATAAACTTTCATTGTTATGCAGATGATACTCAACTATATTTATCGATCAAACCAGAGGAGAGCAACCAACTCGGTAAAATTCAAGCATGTCTTAAAGACATAAAAACATGGATGATCTGCAACTTCTTGATGTTAAACTCACACAAAACCGAAGTAATTTTAATCGGCCCTGAGCACCTCAGAGATCAATGATCTGGTGATGTGGTTTCTGTAGACGGCATTGCCCTGGCATCCACCACCACTGTAAAGAATCTTGGCGTTATCTTTGATCGGGACTTGTCCTTTAACTCCCACGTAAAGCAAATCTCAAGGACTGCATTCTTTCATCTACGTAATATTTCAAAAATCAGGCACATCTTGTCTCAAAAGATGCAGAAAAATTGGTTCACGCGTTCGTTACTTGAGACTGGATTACTGCAACTCCTTATTATCAGGCTGCTCTAATAAATCTCTTAGGTCCTCCAGTTGATCCAGAATGCTGCAGCTCGTGTTCTCACTAAAACTAAGAAAGAGATCACATCACTCCTGCACTAGCTGCTCTGCACTGGCTCCCAGTAAAATCAAGAATCACTTTTAAAATTCTTCTCTTAACCTACAAAGCCTTGATTGGTGATGCACCATCATATCTTAAGGAGCTTGTAGTACCATATTGCCCACTAGAGCTGCCTCACTAAATGCGGGACTACTTGTAGTTCCTAGAGTCTTAAAAAGTAGAATGGGAGCCAGAGCCTTTAGTTATCAAGCTCCTCTTCTATGGAACCAGCTTCCACCTTCAGTCCGGGAGGCAGACACAGTCACCTCGTTTAAGAGTCGACTGAAGACTTTCCTCTTTGACAGAGCCTATAGTTAGGGCTGAATCAGGTTCACCTGATCCAGCCCCTTGATATGCTGCTATAGGCTTATAGCTGCCGGGGGACGTTTAGGATGCACTGAGTACCTATCTCCTCTTTTTCTCTCCTTAAGGATGCATTTTCATCTCTCAATCACCGTTACTAACTCTGCTTTCTCCCGAGTCCTTGTGACTTCCCGTCTCATGGGGCCATCGGGCCCTATGAGACGACATAGATTCTATCTGCTGATGGATTTTCGAGGGCTGGGTCGTGGAATTCCTGCTCCTGACTGCGCCACTGTCCTGTTGAGACTCCGCCCACTGTTGAGACTCCGCCCACTCCTCCTCCCCACCGCCATCTGCCTGATGGATCGTGGAGGTCTCCATCGTGGAATATGCCTACTATGAACTATTCATACACTCTGTCATATTCATTGAATGTATTTTAACTCTAAATCTGTCCTTCTGTACACATTACATCTATTGTTCTGTCCATCCTGGAGAGGGATCCTCCTCTGTTCTCTCCTGCAGGTTTCTTCCCTTTTTCCCCCCTGAAGGGTTATTTGGGAGTTTTTCCTGGTCCGATGTGAGGTTTTGGGGCAGGGATGTCTATGTGTACAGATTGTAAAGCACTCCGAGACAAATTTGTAATTTGTGAAATTGGGCTATACAAATAAACTGAATTGAATTGATCTCCATGATAGAACATTACTGGATTAACTGTGTCTACAGTCTCAGGTCTACAGAGTCAGGTCTACAGTCTCAGATCTACAGACTCAGGTCTACAGTCTCAGGTCTACAGTCTCAGGTCTACAGACTCAGGTCTACAGTCTCAGGTCTACAGACTCAGGTCTACAGACTCAGTTCTACAGACTCAGGTCTACAGTCTCAGGTCTACAGACTCAGGTCTACAGTCTCAGGTCTACAGTCTCAGGTCTACAGACTCAGGTCTACAGTCTCAGGTCTACAGACTCAGGTCTACAGTCTCAGGTCTACAGTCTCAGGTCTACAGACTCAGGTCTACAGGTCTACAGCCTCAGGTCTACAGTCTCAGGTCTACAGTCTCAGGTCTACAGACTCAGGTCTACAGTCTCAGGTCTACAGTCTCAGGTCTACAGACTCAGGTCTACAGTCTCAGGTCTACAGCCTCAGGTCTACAGTATCAGGTCTACAGACTCAGGTCTACAGTCTCAGGTCTACAGACTCAGGTCTACAGTCTCAGGTCTACAGTCTCAGGTCTACAGACTCAGGTCTACAGTCTCAGGTCTACAGTCTCAGGTCTACAGACTCAGGTCTACAGTCTCAGGTCTACAGACTCAGGTCTACATTCTCAGGTCTACAGACTCAGGTCAACAGACTCAGGTCTACAGTCTCAGGTCTACAGACTCAGGTCTACAGACTCAGGTCTACAGTCTCAGGTCTACAGTCTCAGGTCTACAGACTCAGGTCTACAGTCTCAGGTCTACAGACTCAGGTCTACAGTCTCAGGTCTACAGACTCAGGTCTACAGACTCAGGTCTACAGACTCAGGTCTACAGATAGATAGATAGATAGATAGATATATACTTTATTAATCCCCAAGGGGAAATTTGTCGAGTCAGTAGCAGCAACACACAAGAATAAAAAAACAAAACACAAAATATAAGAAGGGTTAGGGTGATCTGGCAAGAGGTGAACTGTTGTAGAGCCTCATAGCCGTCGGCAGGAATGTTCTCCTGTATCTCTCCTTGTGGCAGCGGAGCGTGAGGAGACGTCTGGAGAAAGTACTCCTCTGTCCCTGTGGGAGGTGGTGGAGGGTGGTCCGGGTTGTCCAATATGGACACCAGTTTCTTCAACGACCTCCTCTCCACCACCTGTTCCAGGAGCTCCAGCTGGCAGCGATGATGGAGCCAGCCCTCCTAACCAGTTTGTTAAGGCGGCTGGTGTCACGGCTCGATGCTGCTCCCCAGCAGACAATGGCAAAGTGCAGCACACTGGCCACAACCGACTGGTAGAATAACTCCAGCATCTTGCTGCACCGTTGAAGGATCGAAGCTTTCTCAGGAAAAAAGTCGACTCATCCCTTCTTGTACACAGCGTTGATGTTGGCCTTCCAGTTCAGTCGGCTGTCGATGGAGGCCAGGTACTTGTACTCCTCCACCATGTCCACGTCCACTCCCAGGACACTCAGAGGTGTAAGACTGTCGCCTTCCTCCTGAAGTCCACCACCATCTCTCTGGTCTTGGCCACGTTCAGCCGCAGGTGGTTCTCATCGCCCACTTTACAAAGTCACTCACCACTGCCCTGTACTCCTCCTCCCGTCCATCCCTAATACACCCGACCACTGCAGAATCATCAGAGTACTTCTGCAGATGGCATGACTCCGTGTTGTACTGGAAGTCACTGGTGTACAGGGTGAAGAGGAAGGAGACAGAACAGTTCCTGTGGGCTCCAACATCACTGACCACCGTTCCAGACAGCACGGCCCATTCTGACAAACTGTGGTCTGCCTGTGGGGTAGTCAGTGATCCAGGAGATGGTGGACGTCCACCACACCGCAGTTTCTCACTCAGCAGCAGTGGCTGGATGGTGTTAAATGCACTGGAGAAGTCAAAAGTGACTCTCACAGGACACGGTTCCATCCAGGTGCGACTGAGCTCGTTGCAGCAGGTAGATGATGGCGTCGTCCACTCCCATATGAGGCTGGTAAGTAGATTGCAGAGTGTTCAACGACGATTTCACCTGCGGCGGAGGTGGGCCAAGACCAGCCTCTCCAGCACCTTCATCACATGGGAGGTGAGGCGACGGTCGGTGGTCGTTGAGGCCAGATGGTGCTGACTTCTTTGGGACAGGGACCAGGCAGCGTCTTCCACAGCACGGGACTTCCCCAGCCTCAGGCTGAGGTTGAAGAGGCGCTGCAGGACACCAGACAGCTGGGTGGCGCGGGTCTTTAGGACCCTGGGGCTGATGCCATCAGGACCTTCAGCTCTGGGTGG
>NC_079394.1:402322-432322 GCF_029220125.1 Pseudoliparis swirei
TGGTTTAAATCCTATTTATCAGATCGATCTCAGTTTGTATTTGTAAACGATGACGCCGATAACCACCAACGTTAATCACGGAGTTCCACAAGGTTCTGTGCTTGACCAATTTTATTTACCTTATACATGCTTCCTTTGGGCAATAAATATTGTCAGGAAAAACACTCCATAAACTTTCATTGTTATGCAGATGATACTCAACTATATTTATCGATAAAACCAGAGGAGAGCAACCAACTCGTAAAATTCAAGCATGTCTTAAAGACATAAAACATGGATGATCTGCAACTTCTTGATGTTAAACTCACAAAACCAAGTAATTTTAATCGCCCTGAGCACCTCAGAGATCAATGATCTGGTGATGTAGATTCTGTAAACTGCATTGCCCTGGCATCCAACACCACTGTAAAGAATCTTGGCGTTATCTTTGATCGGGACTTGTCCTTTAACTCCCAAAGCAAATCTCAAGGACTGCATTCTTTCATCTCGAATATTTCAAAAATCAGGCACATCTTGTCTCAAAAAGATGCAGAAAATTGGTTCACGATTCGCACATTTCCGAGACTGGATTACTGCAACTCCTTATTATCAGGCTGCTCTAATAAATCTCTTAGGTCCCTCCAGTTGATCCAGAATGCTGCAGCTCGTGTTCTCACTAAAACTAAGAAAAGAGATCACATCACTCCTGCACTAGCTGCTCTGCACTGGCTCCCAGTAAAATCAAGAATCACTTTTAAAATTCTTCTCTTAACCTACAAAGCCTTGATTGGTGATGCACCATCATATCTTAAGGAGCTTGTAGTACCATATTGCCCCACTAGAGAGCTGCCTCACTAAATGCGGACTACTTGTAGTTCCTAGAGTCTTAAAAGTAGAATGGGAGCCAGAGCCTTTGGTTATCAAGCTCCTCTATGGAACCAGCTTCCAATTTCAGTCCGGAGGCAGACACAGTCACCTCGTTTAAGAGTCGACTGAGACTTTCCTCTTTGACAGAGCTTATAGTTAGGGCTGAATCAGGTTCACCTGATCCAGCCCTTGATATGCTGCTATAGGCTTATAGCTGCGGGGACGTTTAGGATGCACTGAGTACCTATCTCCTTTTCTCTCCTTAAGGATGCATTTTCATCTCTCAATCACACGTTACTAACTCTGCTTTCTCCCGGAGTCCTTGTGACTTCACGCCCTCATGGGGTCATCGGACCCTATGAGACGGATCCTATCTGCTGATGGATCATCGAGGTCTGGGTCAGGAATTCCTGTCTGCCTGCTCCTGCCACTGTCCTGTTGAGACTCCGCCCACTGTTGAGACTCCGCCCACTCCTCCTCCCCACCGCCATCTGCCTGATGGATCGTGGAGGTCTCCATCGTGGAATATGCCTACTATGAACTATTCATACACTCTGTCATATTCATTGAATGTATTTTAACTCTAAATCTGTCCTTCTGGTCACATTACATCTATTGCATCTGTCCATCCTGGAGAGGGATCCTCCTCTGTTCTCTCCTGCAGGTTTCTTCCCTTTTTTCCCCCCTGAAGGGTTATTTGGGAGTTTTTCCTGGTCCGATGTGAGGTTTTGGGGCAGGGATGTCTATGTGTACAGATTGTAAAGCACTCCGAGACAAATTTGTAATTTGTGAAATTGGGCTATACAAATAAACTGAATTGAATTGATCTCCATGATAGAACATTACTGGATTAACTGTGTCTACAGTCTCAGGTCTACAGTCTCAGATCTACAGACTCAGGTCTACAGTCTCAGGTCTACAGTCTCAGGTCTACAGACTCAGGTCTACAGTCTCAGGTCTACAGACTCAGGTCTACAGACTCAGGTCTACAGTCTCAGGTCTACAGTCTCAGGTCTACAGACTCAGGTCTACAGTCTCAGGTCTACAGACTCAGGTCTACAGTCTCAGGTCTACAGTCTCAGGTCTACAGACTCAGGTCTACAGGTCTACAGCCTCAGGTCTACAGTCTCAGGTCTACAGTCTCAGGTCTACAGACTCAGGTCTACAGTCTCAGGTCTACAGTCTCAGGTCTACAGACTCAGGTCTACAGTCTCAGGTCTACAGCCTCAGGTCTACAGTATCAGGTCTACAGACTCAGGTCTACAGTCTCAGGTCTACAGACTCAGGTCTACAGTCTCAGGTCTACAGTCTCAGGTCTACAGACTCAGGTCTACAGTCTCAGATCTACAGACTCAGGTCTACAGTCTCAGGTCTACAGTCTCAGGTCTACAGACTCAGGTCTACAGTCTCAGGTCTACAGACTCAGGTCTACATTCTCAGGTCTACAGACTCAGGTCAACAGACTCAGGTCTACAGTCTCAGGTCTACAGACTCAGGTCTACAGACTCAGGTCTACAGTCTCAGGTCTACAGTCTCAGGTCTACAGACTCAGGTCTACAGTCTCAGGTCTACAGACTCAGGTCTACAGTCTCAGGTCTACAGTCTCAGGTCTACAGACTCAGGTCTACAGACTCAGGTCTACAGTCTCAGGTCTACAGTCTCAGGTCTACAGACTCAGGTCTACAGTCTCAGGTCTACAGTCTCAGGTCTACAGACTCAGGTCTACAGCCTCAGGTCTACAGTCTCAGGTCTACAGACTCAGGTCTACAGTCTCAGGTCTACAGTCTCAGGTCTACATACTCAGGTCAACAGACTCAGGCTCAGGTCTACAGTCTCAGGTCTACAGACTCAGGTCAACAGACTCAGTCTCAGGTCTACAGTCTCAGGTCTACAGAGTCAGGTCTACAGACTCAGGTCTACAGTCTCAGGTCTACAGAGTCAGGTCTACAGACTCAGGTCTACAGTCTCAGGTCTACAGACTCAGGTCAACAGACTCAGTCTCAGGTCTACAGTCTCAGGTCGACAGACTCAGGTCAACAGACTCAGTCTCAGGTCTACAGTCTCAGGTCTACAGACTCAGGTCTACAGTCTCAGGTCTACAGACTCAGGTCTGCAGTCTCAGGTCTACAGACTCAGGTCTACAGTCTCAGATCTACAGACTCAGGTCTACAGTCTCAGGTCTACAGTCTCAGGTCTACAGACTCAGGTCTACAGTCTCAGGTCTACAGACTCAGGTCTACAGTCTCAGGTCTACAGACTCAGGTCAACAGACTCAGGTCTACAGTCTCAGGTCTACAGACTCAGGTCTACAGGTCTACAGCCTCAGGTCTACAGTCTCAATTCAATTCAATTCAGTTTATTTGTATAGCCCAATTTCACAAATTACAAATTTGTCTCGGAGTGCTTTACAATCTGTACACATAGACATCCCTGCCCCAAAACCTCACATCGGACCAGGAAAAACTCCCAAATAACCCTTCAGGGGGAAAAAAAGGGAAGAAACCTGGAGGAGAGCAACAGAGGAGGATCCCTCTCCTAGGATGGACAGATGCAATAGATGTAATGTGTACAGAAGGACAGATTTAGAGTTAAAATACATTCAATGAATATGACAGAGTGTATGAATAGTTCATAGTAGTATTCCACGATGGAGACCTCTACGATCCATCAGGCAGATGGCGGTGGGGAGGAGGAGTGGGCGGAGTCTCAACAGGACAGTGGCGTAGTCATGAGCAGGAATTTACGACCCAGACGATCCTTCACGCAGATAGGTTCTATGCCGTCTCATAGGGTCCGATGACCCCTTGATACGTAAAGTCAATAGGACTTCCGGGAAGAAAGCAGAGTTAGTAACGTGTGATTGAGAGATGAAAATTCATCCTTAAGGAGAGAAAAAGAGGAGATAGGTACTCAGTGCATCCTAAAATGTCCCCCGCAGCTATAAGCCTATAGCAGCATATCAGGGGCTGGACCAGGGCAAACCTGATTCAGCCCTAACTATAAGCTCTGTCAAAGAGGAAGGTCTTAAGTTCACTCTTAAACGAGGTGACTGTCTGCCTCCTGACTGAAATTGGAAGCTGGTTCCATAAAGAGGAGCTTGATAACCAAAGGCTCTGGCCCCATTCTACTTTTTAAGACTCTAGGAACTACAAGTAGTCCGCGATTAGTGAGCGAGCTCTCTAGTGGGGCAATATGGTACGACAAGCTCCTTAAGATATGATGGAGCATCACCAATCAAGGCTTTGTAGGTTAAGAGAAGAATTTTAAAAGATTCTTGATTTTACTGGGAGCCAGTGCAGAGCAGCTAGTGCAGGAGTGATGTGATCTCTTTTCTTAGTTTTAGTGAGAACACGAGCTGCAGCATTCTGGATCAACTGGAGGGACCTAAGAGATTATTTATTAGCAGCCTGCTAATAAGGAGTTGCAGTAATCCAGTCTCAAGTAACGAAGGAACCAATTTTTCTGCATCTTTTGAGACAAGATGTGCCTGATTTTTGAAATATTACGAGATGAAAGAATGCAGTCCTTGAGATTTGCTTTACGGGAGTTAAAGGACAAGTCCCGATCAAAGATAACGCCAAGATTCTTTACAGTGGTGTTGGATGCCAGGGCACGTCATACAGAATCCACATCACCAGATAATTGATCTCTGAGGTGCTCAGGCCGATTAAAATTACTTCGGTTTTGTCTGAGTTTAACATCAAGAAGTTGCAGGTCATCCATGTTTTTATGTCTTTAAGACATGCTTGAATTTTACAGAGTTGGTTGCTCTCCTCTGGTTTTATCGATAAATATAGTTGAGTGTCATCTGCATAACAATGAAAGTTTATGGAGTGTTTCCTGATAATATTGCCCAAAGGAAGCATGTATAAGGTAAATAAAATTGGTCCAAGCACAGAACCTTGTGGAACTCCGTGATTAACGCTGGTTATCGAGGGCCATCGCTACAAATACAAACTGAGATCGATCTGATAAATAGGATTTAAACCAAATTAGTGCCCTGCCTGAAATGCCAATCGACTGCTCCAGTCTCTGTAACAGGATGTCATGGTCAATGGTGTCGAATGCAGCACTAAGGTCTAACAAGACCAGGACAGAGAGGAGTCCTTTATCTGCTGCCATTAAGAGGTCATTTGTAATTTCACCAGTGCCGCCTCGGTGCTGTGGTGTTTTCTAAATCCTGATTGAAATTTCTCAAATAAACTATTATGATGTAGAAAGTCGACAACTGATTTGGCACCACTTTCTCAAGGATCTTGGAGAGGAAGGAGGTTAGAGATCGGTCTGTAAGCCAATACCTCTGGATCCAGAGTGGGCTTCTTCAGGAGAGGTTTAATAACAGCCACCTTGAAGGAGTGTGGTACGTGGCCTGTTAGCAGAGACACATTGATAATATCTAATAGAGAGCCGCCAATTAAAGGCAAAACGCCTTAAGCAGCCTCGCTGGATGGGGTCCAAGAGACAGGTAGACGTGTTCAAGTAGAAACCGTTGAAAATAATTGGTCACGTTGAGGAGAAAACCTCCAAATATACACCAGGGCATACAGCGGTTTCAAGGCCATTCCACTTGAGGACAGATTACACCACAGTTATGGGCAAGAGATTATTAATCTTGTCCCTAATAGTTGAGATCTTCACATTAAAGAAGTTCATAAAGTCATTACCACTAAGGTTTATAGGAATGCTCGGCTCCACAGAGCTGTGACTCTCTGTCAGCCTGGCTACAGTGCTGAAGAGAAACCTGGGGTTGTTTTATTTTTCTATTATTGATGAGTAATAGGCTGCTCTGGCATTACGGAGGGCCTTCTTATATGTTTTAAGACTATCTCGCCAAACTAAGCGGGATTCTTCGAGATTAGTTGAACGCCATGCGCTCAAGCTTCTCGTGACGCTTGCTTCAGTTTCTGGTCTGAGGGTTATACCAGGAGCAAACCTCCTCTTCCTCACTGTCTTCTTCTTCAGAGGCTATCGAGTCCAGTGTCATTCTCAGAGAGCCTATGGCACTGTCAACAAGATGATCAATCTGGGACGGACTAAAGTTAGACCAGGAGTCCTCTGTTATATTGAGACGTGGTATCGAATCAAATACAGAAGGAATCGCTTTAAATTTAGCTACAGCACTATCAGTTAGACATCTAGTGTAGAAACTTTTGACTAACGGAGTACACCGTAGTATAAATTCAAAAGTTATGAGGTTGTGGTCTGACAGAAGAGGATTCTGTGGAAGACGTTCAAATGCTCAATGTCAACGCCATAAGTAAGAACAAGATCAAGCGTGTGGCCAAAGCTGTGTGAGTTTTCTGTACTCTGACAGAAGCCAATCGAGTCCAACAAGGAGATGAATGCAGCACTGCAATCATTATCAACATCCACATGGATATTATAACTTCCAACATTAATAACTGTATCGGTTTTAAGAACCAAACTTGATATAAATTCTGAGAATTCAGATATAAACTCTGAATATGGACCTGGTGGCGGTACAGAATCACAAATTGAATTGGCTGTAGTGTTTTCCAGGTTGGATGTGAAAGGCCAAGAACAAGGCTTTCAAATGATGTGTAGTGTAATTTTGGTTGAGGATTAATTAATAGGCTCGATTCAAAGATGGTTGCTACTCCACCTCCTCGACCGGTGCCTCGAGGAATGTTAGTATTAACATCACTTGGAGGAGTGGATTCATTCAGGCAGACATATTCTTCATGGCTCAGCCAGGTTTCAGTTATGCAACATATATCAATGTGATTATCTGATATTAGATCATTCAGTAACACAGCTTTAGATGACAGTGATCGTATATTTAGAGACCACATTTAATAGACCTATTTTGTTGCACTGCTGAAATAATTGTGTTAACGTGTGTAAGGTTATTGTGTACGACCTCTTCTGCTTACTTTTGATTTATTTAATTGAAGTGGCTGGACAGACACAGTCTCTACTCTAAAGTCAAGGGTGGGTAACTGCTCGAATGGAAGAGCAGAGAAGGGTGTTAAACCACAACTCTGCTCCGGTTCCTGATCTGAACCCTTGTCATAGATTAAGTCCGGTGATCAACTTGGTCATATTCGCAGAAATGACGCGCTCCGTCCAACGTGGGATGAATGCCGCCTCCTCATCAGATCAGGTTTCCCCAGAAAGTCTTCCAGTTGTTGTCGTAGTCTACATTATTCGCTGGGCACCACCGACAGCCAGCGTTGAAAGACGACATTCGGGCATACAATTCGTCTGTCTGCAAATTTGGGAGAGGGCCAGAGAAATTACGGTGTCCGACAACGTCTTGGCATAAGCACACACCGATTCCACATTAATTTTAGTGAGTTCCGGCCGGGCTCGGCGTCATTACCACCGGCGCATTACAATCTGACTGTATCTCGCCATCCTTAGCCAGCAGCTTCAAACAAGACTCCACGTCGCCCGCTCTGGCCCCGGGAGGCACACGACGGTGGTCCGTGGCTTCGCTATTTTCACGTTCCTGACTATAGAGCTCCCGATAACCAGGGTGTGTTCCTCAGCGGTGTCGCTGAGCAGGAAAACTGGTTCGAAACGTGAAGTGGTTGGTGCACAGCGGGCTTCTGTAGACTACTCCTGCGAACAGTTACCCAACCATCCGGCTGCACGGTTACCGCCGGGGCACAGCTAACAGCTGACTGTAGCTCCGCGCCGGCTACGGGAGAGGGCGGGCTAACTAGCATAGCTGTCTGAGCTTCGATAGCGCGGAGCCGTGCATCTAACCCACTTAGACCTGCCTCCAACCTAGCAAATAAACTACACTTGTTGCATGTATCGTTATCATTAAGGGAGGCAGGGGGATAACTATACATGAGACACACTGAGCAAGAGGGAGCGGGAGGGAGAGAAGAAGAAGTCATGCTCGCTGTTGAGCAACCAGAGCTTACCGGAAGAGTGAGATGATGCGTTCAGGAGCAGCTGGGAAAATCAGACAATCAGAAAATCAGACAACTGATACAGCCTGATAAGCCTCAGGTCTACAGACTCAGGTCTACAGTCTCAGGTCTACAGACTCAGGTCTACAGACTCAGGTCTACAGTCTCAGGTCTACAGACTCAGGTCTACAGTCTCAGGTCTACAGCCTCAGGTCTACAGACTCAGGTATACAGTCTCAGGTCTACAGACTCAGGTCTACAGTCTCAGGTCTACAGTCTCAGGTCTACAGTCTCAGGTCTACAGTCTCAGGTCTACAGACTCAGGTCTACAGTCTCAGGTCTACAGTCTCAGGTCTACAGACTCAGGTCTACAGACTCAGGTCTACAGACTCAGGTCTACAGTCTCAGGTCTACAGTCTCAGGTCTGTGGTCTACAGTCTCAGGTCTACAGACTCAGGTCTACAGTCTCAGGTCTACAGTCTCAGGTCTACAGACTCAGGTCTACAGGTCTACAGCCTCAGGTCTACAGTCTCAGGTCTACAGACTCAGGTCTACAGTCTCAGGTCTACAGTCTCAGGTCTGGGACTCAGGTCAACAGACTCAGGCTCAGGTCTACAGTCTCAGGTCTACAGACTCAGGTCAACAGACTCAGTCTCAGGTCTACAGTCTCAGGTCTACAGAGTCAGGTCTACAGACTCAGGTCTACAGTCTCAGGTCTACAGAGTCAGGTCTACAGACTCAGGTCTACAGTCTCAGGTCTACAGACTCAGGTCAACAGACTCAGTCTCAGGTCTACAGTCTCAGGTCGACAGACTCAGGTCAACAGACTCAGTCTCAGGTCTACAGTCTCAGGTCTACAGTCTCAGGTCTACAGACTCAGGTCTACAGTCTCAGGTCTACAGACTCAGGTCTACAGTCTCAGGTCTACAGACTCAGGTCTACAGTCTCAGGTCTACAGTCTCAGGTCTACAGACTCAGGTCTACAGTCTCAGGTCTACAGACTCAGGTCTACAGTCTCAGGTCTACAGACTCAGGTCAACAGACTCAGGTCTACAGTCTCAGGTCTACAGACTCAGGTCTACAGGTCTACAGCCTCAGGTCTACAGTCTCAGGTCTACAGTCTCAGGTCTACAGCCTCAGGTCTACAGACTCAGGTCTACAGTCTCAGGTCTACAGTCTCAGGTCTACAGACTCAGGTCTACAGACTCAGGTCTACAGGTCTACAGACTCAGGTCTACAGTCTCAGGTCTACAGTCTCAGGTCTACAGACTCAGGTCTACAGTCTCAGGTCTACAGACTCAGGTCTACAGTCTCAGGTCTACAGCCTCAGGTCTACAGACTCAGGTCTACAGTCTCAGGTCTACAGTCTCAGGTCTACAGACTCAGGTCTACAGGTCTACAGCCTCAGGTCTACAGTCTCAGGTCTACAGACTCAGGTCTACAGACTCAGGTCTACAGTCTCAGGTCTACAGTCTCAGGTCTACAGACTCAGGTCAACAGACTCAGGCTCAGGTCTACAGTCTCAGGTCTACAGACTCAGGTCAACAGACTCAGTCTCAGGTCTACAGTCTCAGGTCTACAGAGTCAGGTCTACAGACTCAGGTCTACAGTCTCAGGTCTACAGACTCAGGTCTACAGTCTCAGGTCTACAGTCTCAGGTCTACAGACTCAGGTCAACAGACTCAGTCTCAGGTCTACAGTCTCAGGTCTACAGAGTCAGGTCTACAGACTCAGGTCTACACTCTCAGGTCTACAGACTCAGGTCAACAGACTCAGTCTCAGGTCTACAGTCTCAGGTCGACAGACTCAGGTCTACAGTCTCAGGTCTACAGCCTCAGGTCTACAGACTCAGGCTCAGGTCTACAGACTCAGGTCTTCAGTCTCAGGTCTACAGCCTCAGGTCTACAGTCTCAGGTCTACAGTCTCAGGTATACAGACTCAGGTCTACAGACTCAGGTCTACAGACTCAGGTCAACAGACTCAGGCTCAGGTCTACAGACTCAGGTCTACAGTCTCAGGTCTACAGTCTCAGGTCTACAGACTCAGGTCTACAGACTCAGGTCAACAGACTCAGGCTCAGGTCTACAGACTCAGGTCTACAGTCTCAGGTCTACAGACTCAGGTCTACAGTCTCAGGTCTACAGTCTCAGGTCTACAGACTCAGGTCTACAGACTCAGGTCTACAGTCTCAGGTCTACAGACTCAGGTCTACAGTCTCAGGTCTACAGACTCAGGTCTACAGACTCAGGTCTACAGCCTCAGATCTACAGACTCAGGTCTACAGCGTCAGGTCTACAGGTCTACAGACTCAGGTCTACAGTCGCAGGTCTACAGAGTCAGGTCTACAGACTCAGGTCTACAGTCTCAGGTCTACAGTCTCAGGTCTACAGTCTCAGGTCTACAGAGTCAGGTCTACAGACTCAGGTCTACAGACTCAGGTCTACAGTCTCAGGTCTACAGTCTCAGGTCTACAGACTCAGGTCTACAGACTCAGGTCTACAGTCTCAGGTCTACAGAGTCAGGTCTACAGTCTCAGGTCTACAGACTCAGGTCTACAGACTCAGGTCTACAGACTCAGGTCTACAGTCTCAGGTCTACAGAGTCAGGTCTACAGACTCAGGTCTACAGACTCAGGTCTACAGTCTCAGGTCTACAGTCTCAGGTCTACAGACTCAGGTCTACAGTCTCAGGTCTACAGACTCAGGTCTACAGTCTCAGGTCTACAGAGTCAGGTCTACAGTCTCAGGTCTACAGACTCAGGTCTACAGTCTCAGGTCTACAGACTCAGGTCTACAGACTCAGGTCTACAGTCTCAGGTCTACAGACTCAGGTCTACAGTCTCAGGTCTACAGTCTCAGGTCTACAGTCTCAGGTCTGCAGAGTCAGGTCTACAGACTCAGGTCTACAGTCTCAGGTCTGCAGACTCAGGTCTACAGTCTCAGGTCTACAGAGTCAGGTCTACAGTCTCAGGTCTACAGTCTCAGGTCTACAGAGTCAGGTCTACAGTCTCAGGTCTACAGACTCAGGTCTACAGTCTCAGGTCTACAGAGTCAGGTCTACAGTCTCAGGTCTACAGTCTCAGGTCTACAGAGTCAGGTCTACAGTCTCAGGTCTACAGACTCAGGTCTACAGTCTCAGGTCTACAGACTCAGGTCTACAGACTCAGGTCAACAGACTCAGGTCTACAGTCTCAGGTCTGCAGACTCAGGTCTACAGTCTCAGGTCTACAGAGTCAGGTCTACAGTCTCAGGTCTACAGTCTCAGGTCTACAGTCTCAGGTCTACAGTCTCAGGTCTACAGAGTCAGGTCTACAGAGTCAGGTCTATAGTCTCAGGTCTACAGAGTCAGGTCTACAGTCTCAGGTCTACAGAGTCAGGTCTACAGTCTCAGGTCTACAGACTCAGGTCTACAGTCTCAGGTCTACAGACTCAGGTCTACTGACTCAGGTCAACAGACTCAGGTCTACAGTCTCAGGTCTACAGTCTCAGGTCTACAGAGTCAGGTCTACAGTCTCAGGTCTACAGTCTCAGGTCTACAGAGTCAGGTCTATAGTCTCAGGTCTACAGAGTCAGGTCTACAGTCTCAGGTCTACAGAGTCAGGTCTACAGTCTCAGGTCTACAGACTCAGGTCTACAGTCTCAGGTCTACAGACTCAGGTCTACTGACTCAGGTCAACAGAATCAGGTCTACAGTCTCAGGTCTGCAGACTCAGGTCTACAGTCTCAGGTCTACAGAGTCAGGTCTACAGTCTCAGGTCTACAGTCTCAGGTCTACAGAGTCAGGTCTACAGTCTCAGGTCTACAGACTCAGGTCTACAGTCTCAGGTCTACAGTCTCAGGTCTACAGACTCAGGTCTACAGACTCAGGTCTGTCGCGGTCAGACGGTTTTCCGGCCTCTTGGCTTTCACAGTAAGTGACACTTTCCCGATGGCGCTGGATCCTCTGATCTTTGTGTCGTATCTATTCCCAACGTTACTTCATTGGATGCTCTCTCTCTCTCAGGTCTCTGGGTTTCCAGTCTCAGCCTTTCCAAAGTGCTCCGTGCTGAAAGCTGTGGATCGGATCAGCCAGTCTTGTTATTAGGTTGTTCCTGATGAATGCAGTTCCGCTGCTGTGATTCTCTCCTGCAGTATTCCCCAAACTATCTGGAGATGGCCAAGATGGCTCCAGGTGCTATTTCTAGCTCTCTCTATCGAGTGTTTTACTTTCACAAATGCTAAAGAGGAAATACAAGTCCCTACAACGTTTCTGTAATATCTTTCTGTTCCAGACTGAAGAGTTGCTTCTCAGGGAAGGTCTGTCCTCTTCTCTCCTCATTTCCATCACATGCACAATGAGCCGATCGATTACTATGTCAGGTCAAACGTGTGTATTCTATAATATCTATGACTTCTGTTGTTTTCTATTGAACTTCTGCAGAGTTTGTTTTATTGCTGTGGTTGTTTTGTTTGATTCTGGTTTGGCATGGATGACGTTTGTGACACATTTCATCCAAAAGATCCACGGTGATGTTTCTGTAGACAGTGTTGTATATTACACAGTATTAAACAGTTACAATGAGAATCTAAAGAGCTCATCACAATACAGAGCAGCATTCAGTCATTATTGAACAGTCAGTGTAAATATGTCCAGAAGGTAAACAAGACACACAAAGCAACTGTCATCTTGTTGGCGTTGGCCAATTAAAACAAGAACTACATTGGTGATGAGTTATTACTTTTTGCAGACCTGCATTTGAGTTGTAACTCTCCATGAAACAGAAATGAGAATGTTAAGGATGTTTCAAAGTCATTGAGATATACGTTTTATCATAAACTCCCAATTTTATTGTGAAAATCCATCTGAGCATTTAAAAACGTGTCAGGAAGTGAGACTTTAGCAGAACATTGGTCCCTGTTTTCATTTATTGTTGGAATCTCAGAACTCAAGTTGACTTAAAATATCTCATTTACCAGTTAAACGAGACACGTGATCTAAAATGATGCGTTCAAAGCCTCTTGTTAAATACTGCAGTACAGTTCATTTCAATAATGCATGTGTGTGAGTTTCAAAGATAAAGTTGATGTGAGCATAAGGGGACCATGCTGAACACATCAGTGGCCTTAAAGGATAACGACCTTTACCACCATCATCCTCATCCTCCTCATCCTCATCGGCGGGACAGCCTGTTGCTGTGACCCGTGAACACACCGACTCCTCCAACAGGTGCAGCTCCTCCAGCTCCTCCCACTCCTCCTCCTCGCTCCCCGGAGGAGAGCCTCCTCTGCGTGGAGCTGCTCCTCTCCGGACTTCTCCCAGTCCGATGCCCCGACAGCACTCAGCAGTCATGGCCGGCAGTCTGACCCAGCAAGGCGCCCTTCATCCCGGCTACAGCTCCAGCAGCGCGGTCCCGGTGCCGGCCATCGGCTCCAGAGACAAGTGGAGCAAGAAGATGGACTTCCTGCTGTCCGTCATCGGGTTCGCGGTGGACTTGGGAAATGTTTGGAGATTTCCGTACGTATGCTATCAGAACGGAGGCGGTAAGTCAGACGTCTTGAACCATCGCCATTCGGCTTCATGTCACCAGTCAGTCTGTGTGTAACTTGAATCTGATGCATTAGATCACTTGGGAAACACTGGTTTCATTTGTTTTCTCAAATCGATGAAATCTCTGAATTTGTGCTCAAGTGAAGCTGCGCGCGTCTGCGTGTCGAACTGTCCGCGGTGCCAAGTCCTCAGGAAGTCTTCACGTTCTAGAGAGCAGGACGACTTTCATTTGATCTCCTTCATCCTCAAACCAGCAGCAGCTTCAGTCAGAGACATGTTGGGTCTGAATGTAGTGAACCCTTCTTTTCTCTCACTGGCCACTGGTCCTTTAAAAAGATGTGTTTTACTTCATGTTTAATATCAGCAACTAATTACATTACAATACAAGTTTATTAAAAAACAACTGTCAACAAAACAATTTAAAAAACGGCACAGGAGACACACATGGAAGATTGTGTCTCCGTTTTATTTTATTATTTTGTCTGTGAAGATCAAATCTGTCCAAAGTGTTTTTATATCAGAGCTCCAGCTGGAGGCTTCAGTTCATGGTTAGATCAAAGAATAATGTCATCATGACTCTATGAATGTCCTCCTGACTCTATGAATATCCTCATGACTCTATGAATGTCCTCCTGACCCTATGAATGTCCTCATGACTCTATGAATGTCATCATGACTCTATGAATGTCCTCATGACTCTATGAATGTCCTCATGACTCTATGAATGTCCTCATGACTCTATGAACGTCCTCATGACTCTATGAACGTCCTCATGACTCTATGAATGTCCTCATGACTCTATGAACGTCCTCATGACTCTATGAACGTCCTCCTGACTCTATGAATATCCTCATGACTCTATGAATGTCCTCCTGACTCTATGAATGTCCTCATGACTCTATGAACGTCCTCATGACTCTATGAATGTCCTCATGACTCTATGAACGTCCTCATGACTCTAGGAATGTCCTCCTGACTCTATGAATATCCTCATGACTCTATGAATGTCCTCATGACTCTATGAATGTCCTCCTGACTCTATGAATGTCCTCATGACTCTATGAATGTCCTCCTGACTCTATGAATGTCCTCCTGACTCTATGAATGTCCTCATGACTCTATGAACGTCCTCATGACTCTATGAATGTCCTCATGACTCTATGAATGTCCTCATGACTCTATGAATGTCCTCCTGACTCTATGAATGTCCTCATGACTCTATGAATGTCCTCCTGACTCTATGAATGTCCTCATGGCTCTATGAACGTCCTCCTGACTCTATGAATGTCCTCATGACTCTATGAACGTCCTCCTGACTCTATGAATGTCCTCATGACTCTATGAATGTCCTCCTGACTCTATGAATGTCCTCATGACTCTATGAACGTCCTCATGACTCTATGTCCTCATGACTCTATGAATGTCCTCCTGACTCTATGAATGTCCTCATGACTCTATGAACGTCCTCCTGACTCTATGAACGTCCTCCTGACTCTATGAATGTCCTCATGACTCTATGAACGTCCTCCTGACTCTATGAACGTCCTCCTGACTCTATGAATGTCCTCATGACTCTATGAACGTCCTCATGACTCTATGAATGTCCTCATGACTCTATGAACGTCCTCCTGACTCTATGAATGTCCTCATGACTCTATGAACGTCCTCATGACTATGAATGTCCTCCTGACTCTATGAACGTCCTCGTGACTTTATGAATGTCCTCCTGACTCTATGAATGTCCTCATGACTCTATGAACGTCCTCGTGACTCTATGAATGTCCTCATGACTCTATGAACGTCCTCCTGACTCTATGAATGTCCTCATGACTCTATGAACGTCCTCATGACTCTATGAATGTCCTCATGACTCTATGAATGTCCTCATGACTCTATGAACGTCCTCATGACTCTATGAATGTCATCATGACTCTATGAATGTCCTCATGACTCTATGAATGTCATCATGACTCTATGAATATCCTCATGATTCTATGAACGTCCTCCTGACTTTATGAATGTCCTCATGACTCTATGAATGTCATCATGACTCTATGAATGTCCTCCTGACTCTATGAATGTCCTCATGACTATGAATGTCCTCCTGACTCTATGAATGTCATCATGACTCTATGAATGTCCTCATGACTCTATGAATGTCCTCATGACTCTATGAACGTCCTCATGGCTCTATGAATGTCCTCATGACTATGAATGTCCTCCTGACTCTATGAATGTCCTCATGACTCTATGAACGTCCTCATGACTCTATGAATATCCTCATGACTCTATGAATGTCCTCATGACTCTATGAACGTCCTCCTGACTCTATGAATGTCCTCATGACTTTATGAATGTCCTCCTGACTCTATGAATGTCATCATGACTCTATGAATGTCCTCATGACTCTATGAACATCCTCATGACTCTATGAACGTCCTCATGACTCTATGGACGTCCTCTCGACTCTATGAATGTCCTCATGACTCTATGAATGTACTCATGACTTTATGAATATCCTCCTGACTCTATGAATGTCCTCCTGACCCTATGAATGTCCTCATGACTTTATGAATGTCCTCCTGACTCTATGAATGTCCTCATGACTCTATGAATGTCCTCATGACTTTATGAATGTCCTCCTGACTCTATGAATGTCCTCCTGACTCTATGAATGTCCTCATGACTCTATGAATGTCCTCCTGACTCTATGAATGTCCTCCTGACTCTATGAACGTCCTCATGACTCTATGAATGTCCTCCTGACTCTATGAATGTCCTCCTGACTCTATGAATGTCCTCATGACTCTATGAACGTCCACATGACTCTATGAATGTCCTGCTGACTCTATGAATGTCCTCATGACTCTATGAATGTCCTCCTGACTCTATGAATGTCCTCATGACTCTATGAACGTCCTCCTGACTCTATGAATGTCCTCCTGACTCTATGAACGTCCTCCTGACTCTATGAACGTCCTACTGACTCTATGAATGTCCTCATGACTCTATGAACGTCCTCATGACTCTATGAATGTCCTCATGACTCTATGAACGTCCTCCTGACTCTATGAATGTCCTCATGACTCTATGAACGTCCTCATGACTCTATGAATGTCCTCCTGACTCTATGAACGTCCTCATGACTTTATGAATGTCCTCCTGACTCTATGAATGTCCTCATGACTCTATGAACGTCCTCATGACCCTATGAATGTCCTCATGACTCTATGAACGTCCTCCTGACTCTATGAATGTCCTCATGACTCTATGAACGTCCTCATGACTCTATGAATGTCCTCCTGACTCTATGAATGTCCTCATGACTCTATGAATGTCCTCATGACTCTATGAACGTCCTCATGACTCTATGAATGACATCATGACTCTATGAATGTCCTCATGACTCTATGAATGTCATCATGACTCTATGAATGTCCTCATGACTCTATGAACGTCCTCCTGACTTTATGAATGTCCTCATGACTCTATGAATGTCATCATGACTCTATGAATGTCCTCATGACTCTATGAACGTCCTCATGACTCTATGAATGTCCTCATGACTCTATGAACGTCCTCCTGACTCTATGAATGTCCTCATGACTTTATGAATGTCCTCCTGACTCTATGAATGTCATCATGACTCTATGAATGTCCTCATGACTCTATGAACATCCTCATGACTCTATGAACGTCCTCATGACTCTATGAACGTCCTCTCGACTCTATGAATGTCCTCATGACTCTATGAATGTACTCATGACTTTATGAATGTCCTCCTGACTCTATGAATGTCCTCATGACTTTATGAATGTCCTCCTGACTCTATGAATGTCCGCCTGACTCTATGAATGTCATCATGACTCTATGAATGTCCTCATGACTCTATGAATGTCCTCCTGACTCTATGAATGTCCTCCTGACTCTATGAACGTCCTCGTGACTCTATGAATGTCCTCCTGACTCTATGAATGTCCTCATGACTCTATGAATGTCCTCATGACTCTATTAACGTCCTCATGACTCTATGAATGTCCTCATGACTCTATGAATGTCCTCCTGACTCTATGAATGTCCTCATGACTCTATGAATGTCATCATGACTCTATGAATGTCCTCATGACTCTATGAACGTCCTCATGACTCTATGAATATCCTCATGACTCTATGAATGTCCTCATGACTCTATGAATGTACTCATGACTTTATGAATGTCCTCCTGACTCTATGAATGTCCTCCTGACTCTATGAATGTCCTCATGACTTTATGAATGTCCTCCTGACTCTATGAATGTCCTCATGACTCTATGAATGTCCTCATGACTTTATGAATGTTCTCCTGACTATGAATGTCCTCCTGACTCTATGAATGTCCTCCTGACTCTATGAATGTCCTCCTGACTCTATGAACGTCCTCATGACTCTATGAATGTCCTCCTGACTCTATGAATGTCCTCATGACTCTATGAATGTCATCATGACTCTATGAATGTCCTCATGACTCTATGAATGTCCTCATGACTCTATGAACGTCCTCATGGCTCTATGAATGTCCTCATGACTGTATGAATGTCCTCCTGACTCTATGAATGTCCTCATGACTGTATGAATGTCCTCCTGACTCTATGAATGTCCTCCTGACTCTATGAATGTCCTCATGACTCTATGAATGTCCTCCTGACTCTATGAATGTCATCATGACTCTATGAATGTCCTCATGACTCTATGAATGTCCTCATGACTCTATGAACGTCCTCATGGCTCTATGAATGTCCTCATGACTCTATGAATGTCCTCATGACTCTATGAATGTCCTCCTGACTCTATGAATGTCCTCATGACTCTATGAATGTCCTCCTGACTCTATGAATGTCCTCATGACTCTATGAATGTCCTCATGACTTTATGAATGTCCTCCTGACTCTATGAATGTCCTCCTGACTCTATGAATGTCCTCATGACTCTATGAATGTCCTCCTGACTCTATGAATGTCCTCCTGACTCTATGAACGTCCTCATGACTCTATGAATGTCCTCCTGACTCTATGAATGTCCTCCTGACTCTATGAATGTCCTCATGACTCTATGAATGTCCTGCTGACTCTATGAATGTCCTCATGACTCTATGAATGTCCTCCTGACTCTATGAATGTCCTCATGACTCTATGAACGTCCTCCTGACTCTATGAATGTCCTCCTGACTCTATGAACGTCCTCCTGACTCTATGAACGTCCTACTGACTCTATGAATGTCCTCATGACTCTATGAACGTCCTCATGACTCTATGAATGTCCTCATGACTCTATGAACGTCCTCCTGACTCTATGAATGTCCTCATGACTCTATGAACGTCCTCATGACTCTATGAATGTCCTCCTGACTCTATGAACGTCCTCATGACTTTATGAATGTCCTCCTGACTCTATGAATGTCCTCATGACTCTATGAACGTCCTCATGACCCTATGAATGTCCTCATGACTCTATGAACGTCCTCCTGACTCTATGAATGTCCTCATGACTCTATGAATGTCCTCCTGACTCTATGAATGTCCTCATGACTCTATGAATGTCCTCATGACTCTATGAACGTCCTCCATCTAATGAATGACATCATGACTCTATGAATGTCCTCATGACTCTATGAATGTCATCATGACTCTATGAATGTCCTCATGACTCTATGAACGTCCTCCTGACTTTATGAATGTCCTCATGACTCTATGAATGTCATCATGACTCTATGAATGTCCTCATGACTCTATGAACGTCCTCATGACTCTATGAATGTCCTCATGACTCTATGAACGTCCTCCTGACTCTATGAATGTCCTCATGACTTTATGAATGTCCTCCTGACTCTATGAATGTCATCATGACTCTATGAATGTCCTCATGACTCTATGAACATCCTCATGACTCTATGAACGTCCTCATGACTCTATGAACGTCCTCGACTCTATGAATGTCCTCATGACTCTATGAATGTACTCATGACTTTATGAATGTCCTGACTCTATGAATGTCCTCATGACTTTATGAATGTCCTCCTGACTCTATGAATGTCCGCCTGACTCTATGAATGTCATCATGACTCTATGAATGTCCTCATGACTCTATGAATGTCCTCCTGACTCTATGAATGTCCTCCTGACTCTATGAACGTCCTCGTGACTCTATGAATGTCCTCCTGACTCTATGAATGTCCTCATGACTCTATGAATGTCCTCATGACTCTATTAACGTCCTCATGACTCTATGAATGTCCTCATGACTCTATGAATGTCCTCCTGACTCTATGAATGTCCTCATGACTCTATGAATGTCATCATGACTCTATGAATGTCCTCATGACTCTATGAACGTCCTCATGACTCTATGAATATCCTCATGACTCTATGAATGTCCTCATGACTCTATGAATGTACTCATGACTTTATGAATGTCCTCCTGACTCTATGAATGTCCTCCTGACTCTATGAATGTCCTCATGACTTTATGAATGTCCTCCTGACTCTATGAATGTCCTCATGACTCTATGAATGTCCTCATGACTTTATGAATGTTCTCCTGACTCTATGAATGTCCTCCTGACTCTATGAATGTCCTCCTGACTCTATGAATGTCCTCCTGACTCTATGAACGTCCTCATGACTCTATGAATGTCCTCCTGACTCTATGAATGTCCTCATGACTCTATGAATGTCATCATGACTCTATGAATGTCCTCATGACTCTATGAATGTCCTCATGACTCTATGAACGTCCTCATGGCTCTATGAATGTCCTCATGACTGTATGAATGTCCTCCTGACTCTATGAATGTCCTCATGACTGTATGAATGTCCTCCTGACTCTATGAATGTCCTCCTGACTCTATGAATGTCCTCATGACTCTATGAATGTCCTCCTGACTCTATGAATGTCATCATGACTCTATGAATGTCCTCATGACTCTATGAATGTCCTCATGACTCTATGAACGTCCTCATGGCTCTATGAATGTCCTCATGACTCTATGAATGTCCTCATGACTCTATGAATGTCCTCCTGACTCTATGAATGTCCTCATGACTCTATGAATGTCCTCCTGACTCTATGAATGTCCTCATGACTCTATGAATGTCCTCATGACTCTATGAATGTCCTCATGACTCTATGAATGTCATCATGACTCTATGAATGTCCTCATGACTCTATGAACGTCCTCATGGCTCTATGAATGTCCTCCTGACTCTATGAATGTCCTCCTGACTCTATGAATGTCCTCATGACTCTATGAATGTCCTCCTGACTCTATGAATGTCCTCATGACTCTATGAATGTCCTCCTGACTCTATGAATGTCCTCCTGACTCTATGAATGTCCTCCTGACTCTATGAATGTCCTCCTGACAGGTGCTTTCCTCATCCCCTACATGTTGATGGCCATCTTCGGGGGCGTGCCGCTCTTCTACATGGAGCTGGCACTGGGTCAGTTTCACAGAACCGGAGCCATTTCCATCTGGAAACACATCTGCCCCATTTTCAAAGGTACGGTCCACACAGCTGACCTCAGATCAGTCAGAACAGGGAGCCCTCCTGGAGACATCTCACAGGTGTGTCTCTCTCCTCTCTCTCCTCTCTCCTCTCTCCTCTCTCTCCTCTCTCCTCTCTCCTCTCCTCTCTCTCCTCTCTCCTCTCTCTCCTCTCTCTCTCCTCTCTCCTCCCTCCTCCCTCCTCCCCTCCTCTGTTTCAGGTCTAGGATACAGCATCTGTGTCATCGCCCTGTATGTGTCCTTCTACTACAACACCATCATCGCCTGGGCCCTGTTCTACTTCTACTCCTCCTTCTCCACCATCCTGCCCTGGACCAACTGTGACAACGTGTGGAACACGCCCGACTGCACCAACTACTTTGGCGTTGACAACGTCACCTGGACGAATTCCTCCAGGTCTCCGGCAGAGGAATTTTACACGTAAGTGCATGTTTCAAGATTCAAGATTCAAGATTCAAGATGTTTTATTTGTCACATACACACACAGGGTGTGCAGTGAAATGAAAGTGGCAATGCTCAGCAGGAATGTGCAAGGGCAACAAGTACACACTATTTACAATAAAAAACAACACAATATTTACAGTAAGTGTGTGTGTGTGTGTGTGTGTGTGTGTGTGTGTGTGTGTGTGCCTAAGAGGGGCAGTTGTGTGGGTCTATGTGGGGGTCCTGGTGAGGTCGGAGTTCACAGTCCTGATGGCCTGAGGAAAGAAACTCCGTCTCAGTCTCTCTGTTCTTGCAGCGTGACTACGGAGGCGCCTGCCTGACCGCAGCAGCTGAAACAGTCTGTTGTTGGGGTGGTGAGGATCCTTCATGATCCTGCCGGCTCTGGTTCTGCACCTCCTGGTGTACAAGTCCTGCAGGGTGGGAGTGTAGTTCCAATAGTGCGTTCAGCCGAGCACTACTCTCTGCAGAGCCTTCCTGTCCTGAGCGGAGCAGTTGCCAAACCAGGCTGTGATGCTTCCTGTCAGGACGCTCTCTACAGCTCCAGAGTAGAAGGACTGAAGGATCCTCTGGGAAACTTTAAATTTCCTCAGCTGCCTGAGGTGGTAGGGGCGCTGCCTTGCCTTTCTCACCAGAGTGTCTGTGTTCGTTGACCATGTCAGATCCTCGGTGATGTGGACTCCCAGGTATTTATACCCGCTCACCCTCTCCACAGTAGTCCCGTTAATCCCCAGTGGTGAGTACGTCCTCTGTTGTTGTACCCTCCTAAAGTCCACAATCAGCTCCTTAGTTTTGGTGACATTCATGATGAGGCTGTTGTCCTGGCACCAGAGTGACAGATCAGCAACTTCCTCCAGGTAGGCCTTCTCGTCGTTGTCGGAGATCAGGCCCACCACCACTGTGTCATCCGCAAACTTGATGATGGTGTTGGAGCTGAACCTGGCCACACAGTCATGTGTGTACAGGGAGTACAGTAGGGGCTGAGGACGCAACCCTGGGGGATCCTGTGTTCAGGGTGAGGGATTTGAGGTGTGTCTGCCCACCCTGACCACCTGTGGCCTGGCGGTCAGGAAGTCCAGGATCAAGCACACAGGGGGTGTTCAGTCCCAGCTCAATCAGCTTGCCGGCCAGTCTGGAGGGACTATGGTGTTGAAAGCTGAACTATAATCAATGAACAGCAGTCTCACATAGCCCCCTCTGGCTGTCCAGATGAGAGAGTGTGGTGTGCAGTACCTGGGAGACAGCATCATCCGTGGATCTGTTTGGGCGATAAGCAAACTGCAGCGGGTCCATGGAGGAAGGAGGAAGGCGCAGATGTAGTCCTTTATCAGCCTCTCAAAGCATTTCATGACCACCGAGGTGAGGCCACGGTCGGTAGTCATTCATACATGCTGGAGAAGCATTCTTGGGCACAGGGACAATAGTGGATCTCTTGAAGCAGGCGGGGACCACGGACTCAGCCAGGGAGAGGTTGAATATTGTGGTGAACACTGGAGCTAGCTGGTTAGCACAGGTCTTCAGTACTCGCCCAGATATGCCATCTGGACCTGCAGCTTTCCTGGTGTTCACCCTCAACAGAGCCCTCCTCACACTGTGCTCGGTCACAGAGGTGTGTGTTCATCCCAGCGGTAGAACTCACCTCGGCTACGCTAACGGTGTTGTTGTTAGCGGCGAGCTAGCGCTGTTGTTGCTAGCCTCAAACCGTGCATAAAATGAGTTCAGGTCGTCCGCTAGGGATGCGTCGGCACTCACCATTGCGCGGGTCTGCTCTGGTAGTCTGTGATAGTCCGTAGCCCCTGCCATAGGCGCCTGGTGTCGCGCTGCTCCATCTGTGATTCCACTCTGTCTCGGTACCTCCTCTTGGCCTCCTTCACCGCCCTCCTCAGTCCATAGACCGCTGCCTTGTACTCGTCCATGTTGCGGATACAAGACCGGAGTTATAGGCAGCATGCAGGCGTTCACAGCTTCACGGATGGATCTATCAACCCACGGCTTTTGGTTAGGAAAGACCCTAACTTTTACCGTGGGGGACGATGGTGTCCGCTAAGCGTTGCTATGAGGCTCATTGCTACTTCCATAAACTCGCTGACGTCACTGGAACTGGATTGGATCATGTCCCAGTCGGCGACACGCAGAGCGTCCTGTAGCTCAGCCTCTGATTGGTCAGACCACCGCTTACGTTCCTCGTCACTACCGCTTCCGCGATCTTTTGCGGTACTCGGAAGCAGAAAAATGGCGGCATGGTCTGATTTGCGACGGAGGGAGAGAGACAGCCTTGTAGCCTCTCTTGAATGGCGTATAGCAGTGGTCCAACGTTCTTTCCTCTGGTAGCACACGTAATGTGCTGGTGAAAGTTCGGCATGACTTTTTTAGGTTTGCCCTATTAAAGTCCCCAGCCACCACCACAGCGCGTCGGGATACTTGTTCTGATGCCGACATAACACATCATGTAGGTCCGATAGTGCTTCGGTGTCCGCTTGTGGTGGAATGTAGCGGCTGTGGTGATGACCAGCTGAACTCCGGGAAGGTAGAATGGACGGCATGAGATCGTCAGATGTTCCAGGTTCAAGAGCAGGAGCGAAGAGTCTTAATGTTCTTGAGGTTGCACCACTTGTTGTTAGTCATGAAGCAAACCCTCCACCCTTAGATTTACCAGACTCTTCCGTTCTGTCTGCACGGAAAACAGAGAAGGACTCGGTTGGGCATATGACTCGATCCGGCACCAGCGGGTCAGCCATGTTTCCGTCAGACAAAAGATGTTACAGTCCCTCATGTCCCGTTGGAATCTGATCCTTGCCCTAACATCATCCATCTTATTTTCCAGAGACTGGACGTTAGCAAGAAGGATGCTGGGCAGAGGTGGACGGTGGGCTTGAACTCTCAGTCTGTCTCGAATTCCGCTCCGTTTCCCTCGATGTTTTGGTCGTCTCCCCGTAGTAGCGGCTCCACTGTTGTTGTTGTGGTTGGCTAAATGCGATCTCGGCCGCCACGCTGGATCGATGGAAAAAGTGGACAAAACCCTTGTTTTGCGCAAAGTTTATGTCCAAGTGTGCTGCGGTCGTATGCTGTTAGTGCCGATGTGTTTGTGGCAAAACATTAAAATAAACACAAAAACTAAAAGAGCGCACAATCTCCGCGGAGCTACCTCGACGGCGTCTGGACACAGCCGCGCCATCTTCATGTTCATGTAAGTGTGAGTGCAGTCGGAGGCGCACCTGACGCGACTCGAGGCGAGCGACTCGGAGGCGACTCGGAGCGACTCGAACTGCTTCGGGCGACTTCGATGAGGCGACTCGGAGCTTCGAGGCGACTGGGAGGCTCGAGGAAGCGACTGGGAAGCGACTTCGAAGGCGACTCGGGAGCGACTTCGGAAGCGACTCGGGCGACTTCGGAGGCGACTCGGCTGAAGCGACTCGGGCGACTCGAAGCGACTTCGGAGGCGACTGGAGCGACTCGGAGCGACTTCGGGCGACTCGAAGCGACTCGAGGAGGCGACTGGGCGACTCGAGCGACTCGGAGGAGCGACTCGGAGGAGCGACTCGGGAAGCGACTCGAAGCGACTTCGGGAGGCTTGAGGCGACTCGGAGAGCGACTCGGGAGCCGACCGGAAGCGACTCGGGGGCGACTGGGCGAGCGACCGGAGCGACTTCGAGGCGACTCGAAGCGACCGGAGCGACTCGGAGGCGACTCGGAGGAGCGACTCGGGGGAGCGACTCGGGGGAGCGACTCGGAGGAGCGACTCGGGGGAGCGACTCGGAGGAGCGACTCGGAGGAGCGACTCGGGGGAGCGACTCGGGGGAGCGACTCGGAGGAGCGACTCGGAGGAGCGACTGGAGGAGGCGACTCGGGAGGCGACTCGAGGCGACTCGGAGGACCGGCGACTCGAAGGCGACTTCGAGCGAGGCGACTCGGAGGAGCGACTCGGAGGAGCGACTCGGGGGAGCGACTCGGGGGAGCGACTCGGAGGAGCGACTCGGGGGAGCGACTCGGAGCGACTCGGAGCCGACTCGGGCGACTCGGAGGAGCGACTCGGGGGAGCGACTCGGGGGAGCGACTCGGAGGAGCGACTCGGGGGAGCGCGCGTTGGAACGGTGACGCCGTGTTTCACGTCCGCAGGAGGAACGTTCTGGAGATGCACAAGTCGTCGGGGCTGAAGGACGTGGGGGGCGTTCGCTGGCAGCTGATGCTCTGCCTCTTCCTCATCTTCACCATCGTGTACTTCAGCCTGTGGAAGGGCGTGAAGACGTCGGGGAAGGTAACGCGTGGTTCGGCATGAAGACGGGGGGTGTGGCTCTTGGGCCTCACAGGTCTCTGTGCTCTGTTCCCCTCGCCAGGTGGTGTGGGTGACCGCGACCTTCCCCTACATCGTGCTGTTCATCCTGCTGATACGAGGCGCCACTCTGCCGGGAGCCTGGCGAGGAGTGGTGTTCTACCTGAAGCCGCAGTGGGGCAAGCTGCTGGAGACCAGCGTGAGTTGGACAGCGTTGGTCGGGCTTCTTTCAGGAAAGGATCCGATTCAGTCATCTCCAAGATGTTTGGCTCTTTGAGAATCCGATTACATAATCTTCTTGTTTGTCCACCAATTCCCTCAGAGATTTTTTTTCCCGGAAAGTCATATTTAAGTTAAATAAAATGTAAAGGATATACACAAGTCACTGTGTATAACTCACCAAAAGGACTTTATCTTTGGGTAACAGCAGGTGGTACGACCCGTCCTGCCAACGGTTCGGAGTTCCTGATTCATATTGAACCTGCTGGACTGGTGTCATGGACAACACCGAACCGTTACATTCATGTTCCTTTATTCATTTCTCAAACTGTCCCTGGAGAATCTGCCAACACTTCTTTATCATCGATGGACGCCCTCATGTGCCTCTGCAGCTCCTGAGGCTGTTTGCTAAACATGTGTGAGCGCTTTGGTTGGGAGGGAATATGGATGAGACCAAATGAGATGCATAAATAAGCCCCAGAGCAGGATAATAAGATGCATAATTGGTTTAGATTTTCTGCCCATTAACAAAGGCCTCTCTCGGCCTCTCTCTCCGATATCCAACGCTGCGCTCTTCTTTTTAGACGCGTGCTGCTCTTCAGATCTCTCTGCCTACAGCTGTGTTCCGACTAAATCAACACACACACACACACACACACACCTCTTCTGCTCGGTGAATTATACTGAGGGATCAAAACAGAAATAAATAGCGCGTCTCCTCCTGTGGAGGGTGACGTGAAGGAGAGACTTGTTCTGAGAACAGTCGATGATGCTGTTAACGCCAGAGCGACCCGGAGGTTCAGTCTGGGTTAACGTCTGTCTCTGGTGCTTCTCAGTCTGGGTTAACGTCTCTCTGGTGCTTCTCAGTCTGGGTTAACGTCTGCCTCTGGTGCTTCTCAGTCTGGGTTAACGTCTGTCTGGTGCTTCTCAGTCTGGGTTAACGTCTGTCTCTGGTGCTTCTCAGTCTGGGTTAACGTCTGTCTGGTGCTTCTCAGTCTGGGTTAACGTCTCTCTGGTGCTTCTCAGTCTGGGTTAACGTTTCTCTGGTGCTTCTCAGTCTGGGTTAACGTCTCTCTGGTGCTTCTCAGTCTGGGTTAACGTCTGTCTCTGGTGCTTCTCAGTCTGGGTTAACGTCTGTCTGGTGCTTCTCAGTCTGGGTTAACGTCTCTCTGGTGCTTCTCAGTCTGGGTTAACGTCTGTCTGGTGCTTCTCAGTCTGGGTTAACGTCTCTCTGGTGCTTCTCAGTTTGGGTTAATGTCTGTCTCTGGTGCTTCTCAGTCTGGGTTAACGTCTGTCTGGTGCTTCTCAGTCTGGGTTAACGTCTCTCTGGTGCTTCTCAGTCTGGGTTAACGTCTGTCTGGTGCTTCTCAGTCTGGGTTAACGTCTGTCTGGTGCTTCTCAGTCTGGGTTAACGTCTCTCTGGTGCTTCTCAGTCTGGGTTAACGTCTGTCTGGTGCTTCTCAGTCTGGGTTAACGTTTCTCTGGTGCTTCTCAGTCTGGGTTAACGTCTCTCTGGTGCTTCTCAGTCTGGGTTAACGTCTCTCTGGTGCTTCTCAGTCTGGGTTAACGTCTCTCTGGTGCTTCTCAGTTTGGGTTAATGTCTGTCTGGTGCTTCTAAGTTTGGGTTAACGTCTGTCTGGTGCTTCTCAGTCTGGGTTAACGTCTGTCTGGTGCTTCTCAGTCTGGGTTAACGTCTCTCTGGTGCTTCTCAGTCTGGGTTAACGTCTGTCTGGTGCTTCTCAGTCTGAGTTAACGTCTCTCTGGTGCTTCTCAGTCTGGGTTAACGTCTGTCTGGTGCTTCTCAGGTCTGGGTTAACATCTGTCTGGTGCTTCTCAGTTTGGGTTAACGTCTGTCTGGTGCTTCTCAGTCTGGGTTAACGTCTCTCTGGTGCTTCTCAGTTTGGGTTAATGTCTGTCTGGTGCTTCTAAGTTTGGGTTAACGTCTGTCTGGTGCTTCTCAGTCTGGGTTAACGTCTGTCTGGTGCTTCTCAGTCTGGGTTAACGTCTCTCTGGTGCTTCTCAGTCTGGGTTAACGTCTGTCTGGTGCTTCTCAGTCTGGGTTAACGTCTCTCTGGTGCTTCTCAGTCTGGGTTAACGTCTGTCTGGTGCTTCTCAGGTCTGGGTTAACGTCTGTCTGGTGCTTCTCAGTTTGGGTTAACGTCTGTCTGGTGCTTCTCAGTCTGGGTTAACGTCTGTCTGGTGCTTCTCAGTCTGGGTTAACGTCTCTCTGGTGCTTCTCAGTCTGGGTTAACGATTCTCTGGTGCTTCTCAGTCTGGGTTAACGTCTCTCTGGTGCTTCTCAGTCTGGGTTAACGTCTGTCTCTGGTGCTTCTCAGTCTGGGTTAACGTCTGTGTGGTGCTTCTCAGTCTGGGTTAACGTCTGTCTGGTGCTTCTCAGTCTGGGTTAACGTCTGTCTGGTGCTTCTCAGTCTGGGTTAACGTCTGTCTGGTGCTTCTCAGTCTGGGTTAACGTCTGTCTGGTGCTTCTCAGTTTGGGTTAACGTCTCTCTGGTGCTTCTCAGTCTGGGTTAACGTCTGTCTCTGGTGCTTCTCAGTCTGGGTTAACGTCTGTCTCTGGTGCTTCTCAGTCTGGGTTAACGTCTGTCTGGTGCTTCTCAGTCTGGGTTAACGTCTCTCTGGTGCTTCTCAGTCTGGGTTAACGTCTGTCTCTGGTGCTTCTCAGTCTGGGTTAACGTCTGTCTCTGGTGCTTCTCAGTCTGGGTTAACGTCTGTCTCTGGTGCTTCTCAGTCTGGGTTAACGTCTGTCTGGTGCTTCTCAGTCTGGGTTAACGTCTGTCTCTGGTGCTTCTCAGGTGTGGGTGGACGCGGCGGCTCAGATCTTCTTCTCTCTGGGGCCGGGGTTCGGGGTGCTCCTGGCCCTCTCCAGCTACAACCCTTTCACAAACAACTGCTACCGGTAAGCGCTGCGCTGCAGAGGCTCACTCGTCACGTGAAGCTGCGTTCAACACCGCCTGACCTTCAGGTTGAGTTCACTGCATCTTGTGGCACGAGGTCACAACTCTGAGAGAAGCGGTGGGATTTATTGCTCGTTAAATCAGATTGTGGTTGAGACAGCGCTCCTCCTCCGAGTGTTGGACACGGTGGGCATGAAGCTGAACTCAGGAGATGAAGCTGCAGACAGAGTGATGGGCTGAGAGGAAGAGCAGAAACACAGAGCATCAACCGAGGGGTCCTGACGCCTCGAACACACACAACAGATCATTATGATCTTAATAATATAACATATCACTCCTCAGTGTGATAAGGATGTGTTGCGATTTTGTTTTTTCATTTTAGTTTTCTTTTATGATATTAGAACATTCTGGCCCAAAATTGTTCTTAAATTTGGAAACTAATGAATCCTGCAGGAGTGAGTTGACCATCCGTGTGTTTAGTGATCTCTGGTTCTGTGGAACACGTGATGCCCTCTGCTTTTCACTCCAGAGACTTTTGAAGTCTTTCCATCGCTGATGAACACACACCACACTGTGACCTATTCCCCCTTGGGATTGTTGCCAGAGGTCAAAGGTCACGAGCCAGCAGTAACGGTATGTGTCGGACACGAAGCCGAAGCCACAAGCAGCTCGTTCAGGTCAGAGGTCACCAGCGCACAGCGTCCGCCTCAGACAGCAGCGCGTTGGCGAGTGTCTCTGTTGAAGTGAAGATCGGTTTGAAGAATCATTTCATGATGGCGATTATGATGCAGCTTTTCATTTCCCCTCCCACAGCGACGCCATCGTGACCAGCGTGGTGAACTGCCTGACCAGCTTCGTGTCCGGGTTCGTGATCTTCACGGTGCTGGGCTACATGGCAGAGATCCGGCAGGTGGAGGTGGAGGACGTCGCCAAGGACAAAGGTCAGCAAACGCACTTCATCATGAGGACTTTGAAAGATATAAAAGATGATCAAATCCAACAATAAATCAAACACTGACCCTCTCTCTTCATATGCACTACTGTCATGCTTTCAGGACCAAGTTTACTCTTCATCACTTACCCAGAAGCCATTGCAAACATGATGGGCTCAAGCTTTTTTGCAATCATCTTTTTTGTGATGATGATCATGCTGGGACTGGACAGCACGGTACGACCTCTACGTCCACGGGGGTCAACGTCCACAGGGGTCAACGTCCACGGGGGTCAACGTCCACGGGGGTCAACGTCCACAGGGGTCAACATCCACGGGGTCACCCCACAGAGCGCCACTCAGCTGCTGGCTTGATGCTCATTTCACTGACTGGTCATTGATTGGTTAATGTAGATTTTATATATATA